>NC_081284.1:1122500-1345000 GCF_030490865.1 Poecile atricapillus | reverse complement strand
TAAGCTTATATCACCACCTGTGGAAAAATACTACTCTTGTGACATTTCTAAGAGATAAATATGTTATCTACAACAGTATTTGATAGTATTTGAGATTAAATTGTGGAACCTATTTTAATAGAGTACAGAAACAACGAATGAATTGTTCTCCAAACTCTACAAAGAGGCTGAGAAGATCAAGCAGTGGGAACTGACTGTGGAATCAGAACTAAACCAGAAAGAAAGAAAACTCCAACAAAACAGAAAGATTATTGAAGCACAGAATAAAGCCATTCAAGAACTGCAGGCCAGTATTGTATAGCATACATTGAATAGATGAAGTGCTTCCTGATTTAGTATGACATTATTATTGATACAATTAAATATAAAAGAATGTTGCAGTTTGGTGTGTGCCTTGAGAAAATGATTCTTTTGAGCAGGTGTGTGCACCTGTCCTGTGTGTGTTTGTATGAAGAATATACCTCTAAGTGCCTCAGTTGCTGGTAAATTATTGTTCATTAGTTATTATGACTTGCATGCAAAAGATGACTCGGGATGTAATACCAGATAAAACAGACTTCTGTCTACTGTCTACTGTAATTTTTTCTGCCCAAAATTACTTTTTTGTGTGGGATTTGAGAAGTCAAAGTGTATTTCTAATGTATTTTTCAATAACAGTGTCTTTTTGCATTTGTTCTCTATGAAATTAGTTTGAAAATGAAAAACTCCGTTTGAAACTGGAAGATGAGATGTGTGAAAATAAAGATCTCTTGAAAGAGTAAGTAATACAACCAAAAATATATTTTTGTGGTGAAAATAATCAGTTTTCATGTGGTCAGTTTCATAGAGCTGTTAAACGGTGAAGGTCATTTACATTGTTACTCCTTAGGTACATGAAGTACTGTGCACTCCTATGAAAGCATATGCTATTTTTCCCTCCTTTAGAGCCACTGCTTTGAGGCATCTGTGTAATCTGCTCAAGGAAACCTACTCTCACTTCACAGAGAAGACCAGCAAATGTAAATGCTTTTTTAATTTTCATTTATGAGAATCAGTGTACTGTCAGTGTACTGACACTGAGCAAGTGTCAGCTTGCTCTAAATTCACAAGCAGAAAAAAGTTCTCGTGCTGTTCAGATGCGTTCTCCAGTTGAGGTCGACTGGATGTGGCTCTTAAAATGAGAAGTGAATTCAAAGTAAATCACAAAATTAGTAGTGAAGCCATAGGTTTAACAGAGGTATGGTTTGTAATGCTAAATCCAGAGGGCTTTTGAAGCCAGTGTCATTGTTTGCTGAAAGGTTGCAAGCCTGGGAGCTGTTTGGGTGCCTAAACACTGATACAGGTTTGAGGCAGTGTCAACACCCCTGATTAACCACTGACAGGTACTCCAGAGCCATGCAGGTCTCCTCAAGTCTGGTCAGCCCACTGAAGGTTTTCAATCCCATCCAGACACTGTGAATATATTAAGATGTATGAAGTGGCACTTCATGCCTGTTTTTAGTCAGTCAAATCTACTCCAAATTCCCAGCACTCATTAAGAAATTTCCAGAGCTGGAATTTCCTGTTTGAAGCCATTCACACATTTGTGGGGAAAAAAGGTCTTAACCCCAAGGTATAATGAGTAAGTAGAATTCATCTTGCAAAACTGAACAAGCCAAGACAGTGGGATAACTTAATGAAGTTTAATTCTTGAGATTTTACAACATGTTCTTGATTGGGAATGACTTTATATGCAATTTAGAATTGTTATTATAGTCATTGAAATTTTACTAACTTGTTCCTGGATACTTAGGAAGTGTCTATTTCTTTTTAATCTTAATTCTAGAAACACTTGTGTATAGATGTACTTTTTTGATAGGTGTGTTCTTACTGTTCTCTCCTTAATTGTTTGCTTAGGGAAAAATAGTATCAATTAGAAAAGTGAAAGGAAAGAAGGAAAATATGGACATGGAGTGTTGTTGCAATTTTATAGTGATAGTTCTGTGGTCATAGGTATCTGCTGATAGGAAGAAATTCAGTGCTAAACCTTACATTACAGTTTATCAAATACTAACAGTTTTGATACATTATTATTCAACAACATTAATACTATAATAATTAATATGGTTACATAAATTGATCCAGAATTACACTTTTCACAGAAAAAATTATATTGGGAAGGAAATTTAAAAGCTGAGCTTGCTTGATGTTTCAATGAAATACATGTTTTCCCTAGATTCTATAACTTTTGGCACCATATTTTAGAATGACTTATTTATTAAGAAGGGAGCTAATAATTCTTTTTTTAATTCATTATGCTGATTAAGCATAATGACTTGGACAGCTTGCATTCTTTTTCAAAGGAAAAACCTTCCTGTATGTTCTTGCTTTGATAGATGAACAGGAAAAAAATGAAACAAGACAATTGTATGAGGAACTTCATAGCGACATAGAAGTAAGTGTCACAGCTTGATAAAAAGGATGTGAGTTATGTGGATATGCTGAGCTGAGTTACATGTTTATGTTGAGATACTATTTGTTTCCAGCATGTGTGCATATCATGTCATGTGTGATGCAGAAAGTCAGGTTTTCAGTCCCTTCTGAATAATAAAAAAATAATTTTTGTATTATATAAAGCACATTCAATGGAGAAAATGCAGCAGCGTGTGGGATGTAGATCCATGGGGTCTGTGTGATCTGTGCTTAGTACTGGGCGACTGCCAGAATGTCTTGTCTTCTTTTTGGACTCTGTTTCGCCTACCTGGTGATTTCTTGGAATGGCTGAGGATGGCAGCAGCCTCTGGAGAACTTCCAGGGTTTTCCAATATTGAACTTCAAATATTAAATTTTGTTTTTAGAGAATGACAGTGGCATTTGAAGAGCTTCATATGCAAGTAGAGAAGGACAGATTGGAAATGAGCATCAAATGTGAGAATTCTGTTTATTGTGTTTATGCTGCTGGCTCAACAGTTTTGTACTTGATAGCTTTTGTCACACATGCAGGGTCAGGGCAGACAGACGTGAAGTGCTTGGATGGTGAGCAGGTCACACTGAGACACCAGGATCCTCTTTTATTCATGCTGCCAGTATTCACTGCCTGGCCCCTTCTCCTGTTGTTCCACTGGGCCAAATTTGGAACTTTATTATTCAAACAGTCACTCAAAGTCCAGGTTTTGTCTGTGACATACAGACTAGAGATCAATACCTATTTCATGTAACTAGTTTATTTAAATGATAATGCTGGCTACAGAAACTTTAGCTCTATGCTCTCTATGTATAGGCTACTATGTTCCTGTTTCATTTTCACATGCTCTTTTCTGTTAGTTTCTTGTAACAAATGTAGTAGTGGACTAATTCTGTGGAAAGCTGGCAAAAAAAGATATTTTTATTATGAGATCAAACATTGCCTCAACAATTTCTCTTGGGAAACAAATTGTACCACTGTACAATTACAAGCAATCTTAAACTGCAAGTTATATTGAATTTGGAGTATATTTCAGCTAGAATGTTAACTATGGATATTACTGTATCTCAAAAGTAAAAGAAGAAGCAGAAAAGGTGGACAAGTTTGAAAAGGAATGCAAACTGGAAGTCAGTCAGAAGGAAAAGCAGGTTTGCTCAGTTTTACCATCTAGTATGTGCAGCTTTATTTGTGCCTAAAGGGGTAATGCAAGACCCAATAATTGTTTCTGAGTACTCTTAAAAAAGACAAAAATAATAGCTGAAGCTGCATTTAATTCAGATTCTGCTAAGTTCAGTGATGTTTCAGTACCTTTAATCTACTGGAATTCATGATTTGATTTTGATCTGGAAAATCTTTTTGTTTAGACTAAGAATGTGACTTGATCAATATTTGAGTAAGATCAACAGTCTTATCTAACTTGAATGACAGCAGTATGTCTGCTTATCATACCTGGGCTACAAATGAAAATGAGTATCTGTCCCTTCTCCAGACTTCATTATGATATTTCTTTAATTTTTCTAGATTTCAGCTCTTACCATACAGAGAGATGAAAAAGATGGTGTAATAGAAGACATCAAGGCTCAGCTGAAGGCGTCACAAAATAAGATTGCTGACTTAATAGAAGCAAAATGTAAGAGTTCTGTCTGCTGTGTTTAAATGTAATTGTTATAGAAGCATAGGAAACAGGGTCATGATAGTTTTATTCTGCTGCTGGGTCCTTGAAGGCCTTATTTTTGTTTGGAGCAGAAGCTGCTCATGTGGAATCAGGAATGGCAGGGTAATTTTTAGGCGAGTCAAGCTGTGAGAGCTTTTGAAAATTGCAGGGGGAAAATATGTTGCTTCAGTTTTGCAAATTCATAGTCAGGCAGATGCCACTGAGGAAACTTACTTTTCAGAACTTGATTTTCAATATTTTTAAGCCATTTATATTCAATGTATTTCTAGTATATGATGTCAATACCATTGGTCTTTGTTAAATTCTATAAGTGTATGTACTTTTCCATTTTTAGCAGCATTTTTTAGTAAGTACCCTGTTTTTAGAAGTATAAACATACATCATTTTTGCTTAGTACGTGAAGAAGAAATGTTGAAGGAATCCCAGGTCAGTCAAGAACATTTGAGGGCAGAGCTGGAAGAGGCTAAAATTTCACTGCAAAAAGCAGAGGTACACCTTGCCTATAGTTTTACAGTGTAAATAGACTAGATGAGCATTTGCATAAATAATTATGGATACTTTAGATATGAAACAGCTGTAGCTGTTTGTTGCAAAACATGCTTAGAAATTATATCATGTTTTGAAGGTTACTCAAAAGAACTTGGAAACAGAATGCCAGACTACAGGGAAAACATTAATTCAGGTCACTGGAGAAAAGGAAGCACAGGAGGAAGAATGTAAAAAAATGGAAGCTTTGCTTGCAGCCCTGACAGAGGAGTTTGAGACTTCTACTGCCAATTTGAAAAGCTTACTGCAAAAGGAGCAAAATAGGTAAATTAAAGAGTTTAAATTTGGAGAGTCATCTTAGAGGTTGCAGTCTATGACAAAGAGCAGTTAAAAATGAAGCTGAAATTTGAGGGTTTTTTTGACACAGTGGTCTAAATCAGAGAATTTAATGTTGTTTTTAATGAATTTGAATTTTAATGAATTTTAATGTTGTGATGGTTGATACTGGTCTATAAAAAGTAAATTTTTGGGCCCTCTGACTTTCATAATTCTGTCTTCAAGAAATACAGATTTCTGTATGTATATATTTGTTTACTTTTAATGTCTACTGTTCTGAAGTTGTAAAAGTAAAAATTTGATATGTGTTGCAGGCAGATATATCATCTGCCTGTTGAAAGGTAAATGTTATTAAAGTGCTTGTGGTAAGACTGTCCTATTGTCCTTTAAGTTTCAAATGCAGTGTTTTGTACTATACATTTGGGATTTTTAAATTTCAATTACTGGTTTCTTAGATTAAAGGAATATGAAGACAAGTCAAAGCTGCTTACCTTGGAGCTCCAAAATAAGTCTGCTGAGCTGGGTAAGGCTTGTAGAAAAGCAGAAAATGAGCTAGGCAGTAATAAAAATGTTTTCTGGAAATGGACTGTTTCTAGTACTTGGAGAAATGATTTTACAGTACCTGTACCTGTCAGGAAGTCCTAAATTTCTTTTTACTCATCTGACTCCATTTTCTTTGGTGGTCCTTGGTACTGGAACAGCCAAAGGGCAGTGCTGTGCAGAACCCCAATAGTAAGACCATCCATGCATGAATTCTCATGGAGGTAATTTTGGTTTCCAGCTAAGACTAGTAGCACTGCAGGTGCCAGGAGTGACTTCTGTGGCTTGTAGCAGAGATAAAACCCTCCCATTAACGTTTCTGTACTTGGCTGGATGTGCAGTGGTGCTGGCAGGGGTTATCTTTAAATACTGCTTTGATATCATGTGGTTTCTAGGGATGTGCTCCCTAGCCCCCAGAGTAAGAGATCTGCCTTCAGGACTGTTTTCCTGCTGTGCAGCACATGGCCCTGGGTTTCATCTGACAGATGAGAAATGTGCTTGGATGTTTCCATCTACATTGAGGGCATCCATAGAGAAGTGTTCAAAAGTGAACTGCTAATACTTGTTTAGATCGAGGCAAGATGAGACCTGTGAGAATTCCACACCAAACGTGACCTTGGTGTTGAGTACTTGCAAAAAATACCAGTATTGTGAATTCTCACATAGAAAACATTTGGAAGTTAGTAATAACTGGTTTCCTTTTTCAGCATATCGGTGTGATACCTTTAGCAGTTCAGATTTTTTTTCTGGAACAATGCAGATGCATCAATACTTGGAGAATACTCTGGTCTTACAGTCCATGGTTTATTTGAAGCCATAAGTGTGGAAAACATACTGGGCTCTGAATTTTATTTCAGATAATTAGTTTCTCTTCAGATACAGATTTGCTAATGTCTTTCTTAATCATTTTTTCAAGTCTACATTTAGATTAAGTCATAAATTAGCTTTTCAGCTTCTGAACTTAATCCAGAAAGTTTTCAGAACTGGGTATTGGAAAAGGGCTAATGTTTTATACTGCCTGTGAAATATGAAAAATTATTTCTGTTCCATTAATTTTACATTACATGTGCTGAAGAGGAGATGACTAAAGTAAAATGTGACAAAGAAGTGCAACTTGAAGAGCTGTCAGAAACTCTGGTAAATGTTCATTTCATTAATCTTATAGCATTTACTCTTAATTGAAATTCCTCTTGCTTTGTAAATATCTTAAATGCCATAGATGAACACAGTCTAGTCAACTTTAACATTTCTACTAAACTTTCTCACACACAATTTCAGTGTTTTCTTTGAAGAACATTATTGCCACTGTTTTTCTTGTCTCCCATGTTTTCGTTTTCATTGTCAAGGTTTTTGGTTATTTCCTTCTTCGTTCATGCTTATTCAAATGCCACTCCCTCTGGATATAAAGTTTCCCAATGTTTTGCTTACTTATAGGAAGGTAATTGGCTCTGGCCTTTTTGAACCCTACTGTACTTTGACATAGGCCCGTTTTCTGTCACAGAAGTCTAAGCTATATGAAATACACTCTTAATAGAGGTTTATTTTCATTATGATTTTCATTGTATATATATTTTTTTCATTATGATTTTATATTTACAAGTCTAACAAGAAACTGTATCAAGTCAAGTTAGTGTGAAATCAGGTGTACATTTTACCATGTCTGCTTATTGTTATAATCTGTGCATTGAGTGTTCCAAGTTTCATTAATTTTCTAAAATGGGCAGGTTGGAGGACTTTTACTGAAGAAGGATCTTGAGGCTACTGTAGAAAATTTGCAGAGAGAGAAAAATTTGGAGAGAGAAATGAAAATGCTCTTCAAATCAGAGAGGCCTGAAATAGGGCAGTAGTAACATGCTTTTATAAATAGTGAAGTAACACATCATAACTTGTATACAAGTACATAAGAAATAGCACACAGAGCAGTGTCCCACCCTGAACTGCTCTGCTCATAACAGGGACAGCAGAAGATCCTCTGTCCTCCTGTAGCCTCTTACACTCTGACAGTAGCTGTACCAAGGATGAAGACACAGCCCTGCTGATTGCCTTTCTGTTCTATCTTCTAGAACTGGAATTCTCTGATTTTTACTTAGATGCATGTAAAAGCTTATGAAGTCTGAAGTAAATGTCTTTATTTAAAATTATGTCCAAGGAATCTAATTTTAGTAGTTTTGCAGACTAGATAATTAAACTCACAGCAGGGGACATGTATAGCACTGGTGTCAGAGTTCACTCTCTCACACCACTTCCATATCCCACCAGAGATATGTGAAGATACAGTCTGGATAATCCATGACATGGATGTTGTTTGGTTCTACTGAAAACCTTGTGCTGTTAGCTCATGTCTGATAACCTCCATGAGTTGTAGTTTACACATGTATACTCAAAACTTTTCCTTTTCCTTTTGCAGAAAGAAATCCATGATTTGAAAGTACAGCTGACTAGTACAGCTGAAAAGGAACAAGATTATTTAAACCAGCTTTTGACCCTGAAAACAGATCTTGAACAAGAAGAGTATGACCATTTTGAAAATATAGTATTTAATTTTTTTTTAGTGTTATATAGAAGTTATTTTAATACACAGTGAAATGTACTATTTCAAAAGGAAGTTTTGAACTAATTAGTATGACATTAATTATACACTTATATTTGTAAATTAGATTTTGTCTATTTGTATGTATTCTATGGAATACATGGTTCCATATCTGTTTGACTTAGTTAACAAGAAGAGAAGGTTTCTGAATTCATAGTTAATCCTGCTTTAAACTACATAATTTTCTCTAAGCATTTTATTTATATAAAAGTTGACTCTGGTTTTCTTTCCTTCTTGTGTCACCTTTTTATATCACTGTGACTTTGCTGCAAAGCTTATATTTGTAGATGAAGGCCTGGACTTTTTTCAGCATGGAGTAACACTTGATAATGGGTATATTTAATTTAAAAGGAGATTTCAAAATGCATGTTCTTATTCCTTTTGACCATTTGTTTTAAATTAGGTTGAAGAATGAACAACTAACAGTGTATCTCAATAAGCTTTCACTAGAGAAAGAACAAATAGCACAAGAGAAAAATGGTGTGGCTGCAGAACTCAAGAGGCTGCAAGAAAAACAAGAGGCAAGTTGTAAACTTCCAGCTTTTTTTAAAGGACAGTACTCAATTTTACAAATCAGATGATAAGCTGAAACATGACATGGTTCTGTAGAGTACCTGGACTGTTTTTTGTGTTTGAATTGGAAAGGAAGTGTATTTACATTTGTGAATAAGGCAGGTCAGTGTGCTTTGGATGTGTTTGAATTTTTTAAGAAGTCACTTTGAATTTTCTTTCTTTGCTGACATGGGTCTTTATTTAGGATAGTAAGAAAAAAGAAGAAAATACAAAGCAGTTAGTTGAAAACCTAGAAGAGGCAAATGGCCAGCTAAGGCAAGTAAAAACAAATATTAATATCTGATGTTGTTAAAGGAAGTAGACTGAAATAGTTGTGTTCATATGCTGCTTTCTGGGACTTTTTTGATTAATGTTTTTCTAGAAACTATTCAGTGTTGCTGTTGGCCAGGTAGAAATTTTCTCAGATTATAAGTACCTGTTGCTGCAGGAACAATATTTGCCATAGTTTTGTATTACATGAAAGAGCTGTTCTGTTTTGTGTTAGACATCTTAGGTGGGAAGGAAATAAAAATGGAAGTTCAAGGTTATGGATTAAATGTGACAAGGCAAAACTGGATAGGTGTTACTCTTTGCAGAAGTCTCTGTACCATCTGCTCAATACACAGGCAACCTCCCATGTTTCACAGCTGCATTAAAATATTCCAGGTTAGGATGTATTTTCCTTAGGTTAGGTGGAACATCTTTTCCTGTCGGAGAAGGGAGACGCAGACACCAGGTGGTCGTCAAGCAAATCTCGTTTATTGATCCTTATACTCGTGTTTAAATACATGATTTAATTAGCTCATACATATTGCAAAAGTATAGCTCATCATTGGTTATTCTGCTATTTACGTCACTACGAAACATAGCTATCTGCCTTTGCATTCTTGCGATTACCAGACCGTCTCTGTTCCTTCTTTTTCGTTCTGCTCACCACATTCTTGTTCTCCTCCCCACATCTCAAGGGCAATCGGCCTTGAGACTATCTCTGCACTAGTTATGTTTTATCTCTAGCAAGTTTGTACAGTCATGGCCTTTCTCGCCTAACCATTTTGCCACAAAAGTCTCCACACTTCCCCCGTTTTCTTTTTGGCAAGCGTTTTAGTACATCTGTCCTACACCTTAGGGTGGATAAACCTTACAAACTCATTTACGACTTTGACAACCTAACGCCTTGTAATAACAAGCGAATTAGGTTTACGACTTAATTAATTTACAACTTACAATCTAACCTTTTTCGATGATTTCATCATCTTTCTGGGCCCAGGCTCTCTTGTCAAGAATAGACTCACTATCTTGACCGCTGCTCCTTAACTCAGGGTATCTTTGCTTTCTTTTTGTCTCACTTTTCTTGTTCCTGGGTTTCGGTACCATATGTCGGGGTCAAGCAAGGCTGGTACCCTGGCTGGAACCAGCATGGGCGGCTATCCTCAGCCGCGCGGTCCATATTCCACTGTATCAATGTGATGGATGGCAATATGGCAATTTATTGCAGGGAAACTTAACATTTTATAGCTTGGGGGTTACTGTGTTACTCCCATCTGCGTACGTCACACCTGGGTGCTATTGGCTAATTGCAGGTTTTGCTATCCTAACAGAGAGGGGGTCTAGCAGCTTCCCGTTACAATCCCGAATTCTTCCGCAGCGCAATGCCCTAAACTATAACATATTCTCCCCTCTCTATGAATAATTAATTTGCTAAAATATAAGGTATATTAGTCTTAAAAATTCTAATGTTATTTTTTATACATACTTCTAAACACTTTGTCTTAAACTATTATCTAACTACTTTTAACACACGTGCTCTATATATATGTAGTCTAAGCGTGAAAGCAATTTGCTGAAAGGGTAAACACACAACTACAATTTGCTTTATATACAATTAAATGGAGTCTCTACACTTCTTAGATCTTCTACAGAATTTCTCCAGCACGATTCAGTCCTGGAACGTTCACTGCTCTCGTGATGTCAGCTGGCAGTTGATCGGTGACTGAGGGCTTTGATGTTCAAGTTGTTCTTCAGATCCTTCTAAATCTTAAAACAAAGGATACCTGAAAAATTGGTAGAGACACAACATCATAATAACAACACAAAATCTCTGTTGACAACTGTCTATATAGTGTTCAGACACAACTGTCTCCTGACAGCTCCACTTCTGATCCATGGCTGGAGTACCACGGCTGTGTGATGACTTCTCTATTCACTGGATCTCGTGTGTTCAGAGGCACACAGTCTGGTCAGATGGACAGGTGACCTTTTTGAACCTGCCAACAAAACACAAACACTTCTCTCCTTGAAGTTAATAAATTATACTAATTAAATGCTTGTGGGGCATCCATTTTCCCCCGTTTTTTCTTAAAAAAAAAATAAAAATGAGATGTACTTCTGTTATAAACAACAACATTAACACAAAACCATATACACAATTAATAAAAACTTATACTAGTTAAAAATTAATTAAATCTTAAACATTGTTAATAACATATATAATATAAAACTTCTATTAATTACTAAAACACTGCACTAGCATCTCATAGTTAGCAAACAAACAGAAACAAAAATCAGTGAAGGATTGGATCATCACCTCTGGAAAATGACTCTCTAAGCTCACTTCAAAATTGATCCAGCTGTCATATTAATAGGGTCAAATTGCTGAGTCAAAAAGTGATTCAAATACTGATTTGGGACAGAAAATATCTGGATCTGTTGGCAAACATTCTGTCCAGGTAAAGTCAAGGCTTGGCCAGGGCCTGGCTTTAAACTGGAAAGATGCCTCTTAACTCATTTCTAAAACAAGGTTCTCAATAGTAGCAGTTATGAGATGCTTACAGCATAGCAAACTGTTTTAAACTCTACAATAATTATATATGACAAAAGAAAATAACAAACTTAACTTTGAAAGAATATCTAAGTTAGAAAACTTAACTTAAAAACATTCAAGCCTAAACATTATAAAACTTGACTATCTTTAATTTTATTAGCACTTAATTTATATTAAATGAAAACATAACTTAATCTTATTTTGTTACTACAAAAAAGCAGCTAAAAGCTTAATATATACCTTTTAAACACAATATAACAATAACATAGATTCTTTATTAAAATTGTGGAAAACACGAGCAAATAGATAATATATGCTTTAACTTAACTTTGTTTTATACAGTAAAATTCTCTTGACTAATTATTTTGTAAACCACAAATTTCTTCTGTAGATAACACTAATTGGAAGAAGGTTTTCCTAGAAGCTATAAATCACACCATGTTTTAACCTTGGATTCTAAAACCAATTATTGCAAGGCAACTTCTGTTAGTATTCACCTTAAACACTTTTTTTTTTTTTTTTTTTTTTTAACTTTCAAAGAACCACAATAATTTCTCTAGTAAAACTCTAAAAACTGCAATTGCATAAACTCATAATTACTTAAAACACAAAATTAACTCTACAATGGTATATAAAAACATTTTGAAAACTCAATAAATCACGACAACAAACTAGGCACCATCTCAGTGCCCCCACCGAGAGAGGGAGCGGGGGGGTGGACGGCCCGCTCTGCTGCTGCTGCAGCTCTGCTCTTATCTTTCTTCACATTCTCCACATACTCTCGCAGCGAGGAAAAACGGAGAGAAAGAAAAAAAAAACCTCACAAAGTTAACTTTAACAAATGCAGTTTTTTCTCTCAATCTCTCTTGTTGTTTGCTGATAGAGGAAAAAGGCATACTTTTGCAAAAGCAGGCGATTTTACGCGAAAAGTCTCTCACGGCCAGGTGCTAACAACGGCGATCAGAGGCCTTGGAACTTTTCTTGCGCTGCTTTTACCCTCAGGGTGCCTTTGTTCCCTGCGCTCACCTCGCTCCCTCATATCTTCCTGGTTCGGGTGGAAACCAATTTAAATTTGGCTTCTTTTCTTCCAGGGTGGTAAAGATGGAACTTAAATAAGGTTGTAGTGCTAAAAGTGACTCCAAAAATGAAGCAAATAGTTTTGGATGTATCACATCCTGCCATAACTGAACAGATTCTGTTCGTTGTTTCAGCGTTCCCTGTGGAACTTTTTTCTCATTATTTTTTTTTCCTATAATTCCCTGTAATGGATCACCTGGTCCTCTTTGAACTGCAACTGACTCTTGAATTAAAGCTTGCCAATGTGCGTTAAACAGCAGCTGCTGATGTTGAATAAACATCAGTTTCACAATGCTTCTACAGTCATTGACAGTTAGCAAATGCATATCAAATATATAGTCTATCATTTGTTTAGCTGGTTCACTCTTAAATCCAAATTGACTCACTGTCTGTCGCAGCTGAGCTAATAACTTCTAATCAAGAGGTGTATAGGTCCCTAACTGAATAGCTTGTCTTTGCTGGTTTACCCCCGGGGTGTAAACTACAGGCAGAGCCCACGTCCTCGCCGCTTCCACGGTGACTTCATCCCCACTCTCTAGCCCATGCTTAGCCAATGCGTTCCATGCTTCTCTCCTCTGTCTAGCCATTTCCTCCCACAGGTCACTCTCTGCCCCAGGGACAGGATCTGGCTCTGGCGGAGATTGTGAACTACGCATTCTAGGCTTAACAGATTGGGCTGAAGGGTCCTTAATATCAGAGGTGGCTACGACAGGCACTTTAGCGTCCTCTGTGGACTCAGTGAGAGGGGGTGCCGAGGGCCAAGCACAATCATCTGTGCCCAAACTGCTAGAAGCAGGTATAATTACTTGAGAGACACCTGGCGCTAAAGGTTCATGATCTCCATACCGTGCATTTCTTTTATAGGCTTCTACTGCTTGCTGAGCCGCTCTTTTTTCTGCCTGATGTTTCAATAGAGTATTATGCACAACTCGCCAAATTTTTCTTAACTTTGTTGCTGTTTTATCTTTTTCTAAAACTGCTTTACACAACACATCTCTTAACTTATGCCACTCACTCAATTCATGTACTGTGTGCGGGTTGGAAAAACAACCCTTCGCGTGACCCCATGCTAGCAATCCCGGTACGTCTTTTCTAGGATTTATGTCTCTAACCCCCAGCTTATCTAATAACCCCAAAAATAAATCATATGCTGCTTGCCTGTCCATTTTTGTCGTCAGCGCTGTTGCACCTTTCCGGCTTCGGCAGCACGTATGGCTCAAGACCACCGATGTGATCCTTGAGGGTGCTCTCCCTTCGTCGTTTAGCACCGACCCCGGCGCATCGGGCCCCAACACTACTTCACCGACCGTGGCACGTTCACTCCCCCGCTTTCTTTTCAGCAGGGGGTCGACGTCGGGGTCACCATTTGTCGGAGAAGGGAGACGCAGACACCAGGTGGTCGTCAAGCAAATCTCGTTTATTGATCCTTATACTCGTGTTTAAATACATGATTTAATTAGCTCATACATATTGCAAAAGTATAGCTCATCATTGGTTATTCTGCTATCTACAACACTGCAAAACATAGCTATCTGCCTCTGCATTCTTGCGATTACCAGACCGTCCCTGTTCCTTCTTTTTCGTTCTGTTTACCACATTCTTGTTCTCCTCCCCACATCTCAAGGGCAGTCCGGCCTTGAAACTGTCTCTACACTAGTTATGTTTTATCTCTAGCAAGTTTGTACAGTCATGGCCTTTCTCGCCTAACCATTCTGCCACAAAAGTCTCCACAAACTGGGGCTGGTCCCGAGGGAGCAGCAGCAGTGCCTGGATCTGATCCCTCAGTCTGGGGCAGGTCTGGACAAATGATTGCAGCATCAGCACCAGGACCAGCAGCAACAGCACCAGCAGCACCGGAGCACCAGCACCAGCAGCAGAACCAGCAGAACCAGCAGTACCAGCACCACCACCACCGCCAGCAGCAGCAGCAGCAGCAGAACAGCAGCACCAGCAGCAGAACCACCAGTACCAGCACCACCACCAGCAGCGGCAGCACCAGCTGCATCAGCAGTACCAGCAGCAGCAGCAGCAGCAGCAGCAGCACCACCAGCATCACCACCAGCAGAACCAGCAATACCAGCACCAGCACCACCATTGCCAGCAGCAGCAGCAGTAGCAGCAGAAGCTGCACCAGCACCAGCACCAGCAGCAGAACCAGCAGTACCAGCAGCAGAACCAGCAGTACCAGCACCAGCACCGCCACTGCCAGCAGCAGCAGCAGAGCACCAGCACCAGCAGCAGAACCAGCAGAACCAGCAGTACCACCACCACCACCGCCAGCAGCAGCAGCAGCAGCAGAGTACCAGCACCAGCAGCAGAATCACCAGTACCAGCACCACCACCAGCAGCGGCAGCACCAGCTGCACCAGCAGCACCAGAAGCAGCAGCAGCAGCAGCATCGCCACCAGCAGAACCAGCAATACCAGCACCAGCACCACCACCGCCAGCAACAGCAGCAGCAGCAGTAGCAGCAGAAGCTGCACCAGCACCAGCAGCAGAACCAGCAGTACCAGCACCAGCACCACCACCAGCAGCACCAGCACTACAACCAGCAGTGGCAGCAGCAGCAGTACCAGCAGCAGCAGCACCAGCAGCATCAGCACCAGCAGCACCAGCACCACTACCAGCAGCACCAGCACCACTACCAGCAGCACCAGCAGCACCAGCACCACTACCAGCAGCACCAGCACCACCAGCAGTACCAGCAGCAGCTGCATCACCAGCAGAGGCACCACCAGCACCAGCAACACCACCAGCACCAGCAGCACCAACAGCAGCACATGGAGCTGACTTTCAGCACAGCCCCTGACACTCTTCCCTCTCTGTGCAGCGGTGTCACAGCAGCCTGAGGCACCTGAGAGGCCTCAATGCCAGCAGGGACTTGAGATGGCAGCCCTGGACTCCTGCAAGTTGTGCCAAGAAGAGAGCTGGGGACTCCCTCTCCATGTGGAGCTTCCAGATGGAAGAGGCTGCTGTGACCAGGCAGCTCCAAGGGCACAGAAAGGAGGGGCTCGACCCCTTGATCTGTGCCAGTCCCACAGTCCTGGGCAGCAGCCACCGAGCCCCAGGGGAACAGAGAGCACAGCAAGAGGGACAAAACCAGGCAAGGTCAGAGACTGGGAAGAGGCAGAGCTGGGAGCAGGAGCAGCTGCTTCATTGCACTCTTGGAGAAAGCTCTTGTGTGGTTCAAAGCGCTGAAAGATGTGGAGGGCAGAGAGGAGGCCACACCAAACAATGCTCCTTTTTTTACACCTCCCCTCTCCTTGTTCCAGAAGGAATTGGATGAAATGTATTCTTCACTCTGAGTGGTCTCGTTCAGCATGAGCAGCTGAGCACCAGGAGATGAAGGATCTGACGCCTCAAGCCACAAGAGCTGAGCAAGAGGGGACTTTTGGACCAAAGTAATGCTTCTAACGTGGACCTAGGTGAATGCAGCATATGGAATCCTGGAATTCCAGAATCCATTCTGCTGGAAAAGACTTCTGAGCTCATCCAGTCCAGCCAGTCACCCAGCAGTGTCAAACCCAGCACTAAACCTCGTCCCTGAAGTGCAAAGGTCTGAACAACAGTCCCTGAGTGAGGCCTGAACAACAGGCCCTGAGCCAAAGGTGACCTCTGGATGAACCTTCCAGACAAAGGTTATCTGTGTATTTGCTCATTACTGAACTGTGCATGGTCATTAGCAGTGGGATAGATGTATCCACTCATTAGTGAAGCATGGATTGAGGTTTCTATGTTTAGAAGTCAGACAAGGCCATGAAGTCCAACATCTGGCCTTGTTTGGGGCTGTATGGTCAGAGTCAACTCCCTTGGTTCCTCCTTGAGGCCTGGCCAGGCTTTGACAGGGACCCAAGAGGAGGATGAAACCAGATGTTCCCACATTAGAAGTGCTGTCAGTTTATTTATTCAGCACTATCAGGGCTGGGCCCTCTCACAGCAGGGTTGGAGGCTCAGCTGTGGCTGGAGGCTCCTGCAGGAATTCCCAGTGTCCAGGAGTGGCTCTCCAGCCCTTGGCTGTGACAGCTTCTCCAGCTGATGTGTGGATGTGGTGATGGCAGAGTCTGAGGGGTACTGGTGCTGGATCTTTGTTAATCACTGCAGGCAATCTTTGGCAGTGATGATTGGGTGCATTGCTGAGCTGCTCCTTTTGTGATCCTTTGCTGCTTGGAGCTGCAGCAAATGACACTGATTCCTTCAGGTGGTGTTTGTGTTTTTGGGGCTGACCCTGCCCCTGGTAGAACAAAATTGGCAAAGTCTGGCCAGATCACAACAAAATGTCACTTTTTAAATGTGAATGTAAGGAATCAGTCCTGTCTGTAATTCTCAGATGGGAAGCCCTTCCCTAGAGTTCGCTGGCTCTGGAGTGGGCTGAGGTCAGAGCACCGTGCGAGCAGTGGGGCAGTCGGTTAAAAGAGGCTGAATTGCCGGATGTGTTAAAATGCATCCAAAAATTGCATATGGAAAAGGGCTTGTGGGTTTGGGAAGACGAGGATGGATTTTGTTAATGGCACATTGGAAACAGCACCAACAGAAGGAACAATTGTTTTTGGAATGCTCCCACATGAAGGTCCAGAAGAAGGTTTTAGTCTTGAGCTCAGGTTTGTTAGTTTAAGCGAAAAAATACTAATAATAGTAATAGTAATAATAAAATACAACATTATAATGTTATAATATAACACAATAATATGTATTTAAAAATATAACTAAAAATCAATAATGTGAAATAATACTGACAATACCAATTTGTTAGCTTTGGCTGCCCACTGTAACATTAAATACCCTACAAAAAAGAACTGGCCAAGACCCAAATGTCAGTGGTAAACTTTGTGAATTGTATACAAGGAATAAAGGAAAATTCCCTTGCTCTTCCTACCAGGATTAAACTGTACAGTTGACTCCAAGTTGCCAGTGGATTCTCAAGATGGAAAATCCTGTTAATGCTGGGTTTGGTGTGATGTGGAGATGGGGAAGGGTCTCATCCCCTCCCAGAGGTGCCCCAAGCCCGCTCTGCTGCCACGTCTGCACTCACAGCCCCTCACGGCTGCCCTGCCCTGGGGACATGGTGGGACCCCCTCCTGCCAGGGCTGAGGCTCCTCATGGCCCCTCACAGCCCCTCACAGCTCCATGGAACTTCTCATGGCCCTGTAGAACCTCTCATAGCCCCTCACAGCCCTTCATTTCCCCTCACAGCCCCTCACAGCCCCAGGCGCGGGGCTCCTCCCAAAGGAGAAGGGGTCGGGCCCTGCTTGTTCTCCTTTTATTTCCGTCCCTTCACAGCGCCGAGTAAAGAAAGGCTGAATGGAGCCTTTCGCCAGCGTTTCCCTCGGGGTTCATTGCGGGCTGAAGCTCTGTGCTGGCGCTGGCCCGAGCACCACCATCCCTGCAGCCCCCAAGGCCTTTGCTGTCCCCCCGTGTCCATTCCCTGTCCCCGAGTCCCGCCCGGCTCTGGCAGCAGCAGCAGCCGCAGCGCAGCGGGCGCCGGCCCGGCCCGGCCGGGGCTCCCGGCCAGGAGCAGCAGCAGCGCCGGCCCTTCCCACCTGCTCCTGCCTCGGCTTCCCAGGGCTTTTTCCAGGGCAATTCTGGACTACAGCAACAATCCCCCACAAACAGCCCTCAGGCTTCCTCAGGGCCCGCCTCTGCTGCCCTGAGCCAGCCCTCAGAGGAAGAAAGGATCGGGTTCCAGCGCTGTTTTCAGCTCTGTTTTACTCACCCTGAGGTGACAGCAGGAGGCTCTTGGTGCCTTGGCCTTGGACATTGTAGATCTCGTCTGCTCTTGTCCCTCTTCTGCTTGCCACCTGAATTTGAGTTGCAGGCATCAGGAGTAGCAGATCTTGAAATGCTCCCAAGTCCCTGAGCACTAAGTCGAGGGGAATGAAAGCCACACAGCTGACATTTGCAGTGCTCAAGCACAGCCCTGTTGCTGCTGCTGCTGAAATAGAATCAACTGACAGAGGCCATCACAGAAATTGCCTCTGCAGTGGCAAATAAAATGAAAAAATACACCAGGAGAAAGAAAAAACAGAACTTGTCGCTTCATTGTTTCTTCAGAGCAACAGCAGGAAGTGGAGATGCCCAGAGGTATTTCCAGCTGCTGCTGATCCCAGCTGGAGCCCAGCCTGCTGCCCAGTCCCAGTGGGAACCTGAGCCCAGCCCGGGCAGCTCCCGCAGTGTCGGGAGCTCAGCGCACGCGGGGCAGGCCCTGAGCCCCGGGCACGGCCGCCCATTGCGGGGCAGCGGCACAGACGGAATGTCCTGGGGTCCAAACCTCCTGCTCCTCACACACAGCTCCCATCGTCCTCCCCCTCCTCCTCTCCTGGCATGGCACAAATTCCAGCTCGGAGGAGGCTTCCCAAGAGAGGCCTCAGGCTCCTGTTTCAGCCTGAGTGTCCCTGCAGAGGAACAGGGCAGCTTTCAGGCACTTCCACAAGCTCCAGGTTCTCATTTCCTGGGGAATCTCTGATGCAAACAGGCTTGATAAAAAGGACAAAAGCAAAGATAATGAATTGGGAATTATTAGGAAAAAATGAGCCTTCTAAACAGACAAACTTCACCAAGTCATTCCCTGCATTTATCCTTTTCACATTCTTTCTCTCATCTACTGAGAGGTCCAGCTTATCATGATCTGGTGCTTATCAACAACTGATTGTGCTCTTGATTTCTCCCAGTGCAAGAGATGTAGAATCATCTCAACTGAACACACAAACAAACTCCCTCTGTCAGCCCATTTTCATGTTCCAGATCACTTTCAAGATGTCCATGGGGCTATTGGAATGATGAGCTCTCCACTGCTGGCTGCAGGCTCTGGAGATTCTTTCTCCACATTCAACCAGGCTTGTATTCCCTAACAATTCCTGGCAGCTCATCATGTTTTCTTCGGGTAGAAGAGTAACAATGAAAACCGTACCAATGGCACAACTCCCCAGTCCACAAGGAAAAGCAAGAACAAGTTGTCAAGTTCTTCAAATATTTGTCCTGCTTTGCTGCAAGAGTTGTGCTGCACACACAGTGTGGAAAGCCAAGAGAAGCTGCAGCTGGGGGCACATCTTGGGACAGGAGCTGCACGTCGTTCTCCAGGACAGGTTTTTGGAAAGAACAGACAGGACTGTGGAGAAGATTTTGGGAAAATTGAAACAGCTTTTTTAAGAAATGAAAATAAAACCAAAAGAAACGACCAGCATGTTTTTCTCTATTTATTTTTATGTTTCCCTTTTCCATCTTGCACTAGCTCTCCATCCCATTCATTCCAAATGGATCTCACCTCTAAGATCTGAGACTTGACAAGTTTTAGACACTGTAAAATACCATGAGCTACACCCAGTTTGCCTTCCCCTGTTCTTCTTGGAAAGCAATGCTGGAGACACAAGTGCAGTGCTTGGGTCAGGTACAAATTCTGCATTCAGGGAATGTGCTCAGACAGTGTTTGATGCTCAGCAGGGACAAGGCACAGCAGCAGCCAAGGGCATTGCTGTGCCCCTGTGCAGGAATCAAGACTCTGGCTCTTGGCTCAACACGGCAAAGTTCAAGTGTTTGGCCAGGCTCAGGGGTTGCCCGGGGAGCGCGGGGCTCGGGGCAGGGCCGAGCGGGCAACGGACAAACGGCCCCGGGGACAAACGGCCCCGGTGCTTCAGTTGCAGCGGCAGCAGCAGCAGCGGCAGCAGCAGCAGCGGCAGCAGCAGCGGCAGCAGAGGCAGCAGCGGAAAAAGACAAAGCAGCGAAAGAAGTCACGTTTCCGACCCTCCCTATCTTCTCTTCTCCCTCTCCTGCGGTTCCACCCTCTCTCCCTCGGTCCCTCACCCACTCCCGATCTCCCTTTCTCTGTGTTCCCCTCTTCTCCCAGTTCCCCTCTCCCCTTGCCCGCCCGGGACATGCCCCCAGCCCGCCCCTGGCCCCGGCCCCGGCCCCGGCCGCGGCGCCGGCCCCGGGCGTCCCGCCTCCCTCTCGCCTTAGCCCGGCTCCGGCCGAGCTGGCGCTGGCGCTTCTGGGCGGGCCTCAGTGCCTGGGGCCGGGGCGGTATCACCGCCCTTTGGCTCCGCCTGCTCCGAGCCCTGCCCCGGCCCTGGCCCCGGCCCTTGCCCCGGCTCCTCCCGGGGCCCGCGGAGAACACAGGCGGTGCAGCCGTTGCCGCCGCCTCCGCTGCGGCTTCCCCGGCCCGAGCTCCGCCGCTCGGCAGCGCGGCCGCTGGCCCCGAGCCGCCGCTGTCGCATTGCAAGGAGCAGACGCCTGCGGATGCTCGGCCCGGGGAGGTCGGGGAGCGCTCGGGGGCCGTTCCTGGCCCCGGGCCGAGCGCTGACGGCCGAGTCTCGCCCCCAGGGAATGCGCACAAGGGCCCGAAGGAGCGGTACCGAGTGGGTTCGTTGCTGGGGCGCGGCGGATTCGGCAGCGTCTTCGCAGCCACGAGGCTCTCGGACGGTGCCCCGGTGAGCAGCGGGGCCGGCGGCGGGCGGAGAAGGAGGAGGAGGAGGGGGCGGAGGAGAAGGCGGGGCCGCTGCGGGCGGGCATCGAGCTCAACCTTCTGCTGCCCCTTGCTCGCAGGTGGCCATCAAAAAGGTGCCGCGGGATCGCATCCGGCGCTGGGGCGAGCTGGTGAGTGAGCGGGGCCAGCGGCAGAAGCCGGGGCGTGCCGGGCAGGGATGAGCCGGGGCTTGGCAGGGTGGGAGCCGCCGGGAGCCCTGCGGGGAGAGCGGGCGTGGGGCCATCGGGGCGTGCAGAGCATCCCGGGCTGGCTGAGGGCTCCCCGAGCCCTGGCAGGGGCTCAGCCCCACTGACGGCACCGTGCTTCTCCCCCAGCCCGACGGTACACGTGCGCCCCTGGAGATTGTGCTGATGGACAGGGTGTCCTCTGGGTGTGCTGCAGTGATTCAGCTCCTGGAGTGGCTTGAGCTGCCCGACAGCTTCTTGTTGGTGCTGGAGCGTCCGCAGCGGTGCCAGGACCTCTCGCATTTGCTGGCAGAGCGGAGGTTCCTGCCGGAGGAGGAGGCGCGGGAGCTTTTCCGGCAGGTTCTGGAGGCTGTGCAGCACTGCACCAGCTGCGGGGTCCTGCACAGGGACATCAAGCCCGAAAACATCCTGCTGGACCTGGCCACAGGGCAAGTGAAACTCATTGACTTTGGCTGTGGCACCTTCCTCCAAGACACAGCCTACACCCGATTTGCAGGTGAGCCCTTGCAGGGGATGCTCCTGGGCATCTCTTGGTCCAGCGTGGGTGTGGCACCGGGGCTTCCCCCTGTTGCTGCAGGGATGGGATTAATACTTGAGCCAAGTTGATTTGGGTAGGGGTTGTGAGAGGGGCCAGCTCCCAGCCCTGCTGACAGCCTTCAGCACCCACTATGCCCTGGGCTGGGGCTGGGGCAGGCAGCCTGACAAAAACCCCCATGGGGGTAGCAGAGATGGGAGTGTCTGACCCCGTTTGGCGTGCCAGCGAGGAAGGTCTTGAACTCCTCTGCTCCCCAAATTTGCCCTGGCTTATTAACAATTTTTTGGAGGCCATGCAGGCAGGGAGGAGAGTGGGTTTTCTCTACCACTGGGTGGATTTTCCATTTGTGGGTCATGGTTGGGCCTCCCCAGTGCTTCTGCTGCCCTCTTCCAGCAGCAGTGGCTTCATTTGCAAGCCCAGGTTTGTACACGAGTGCCAGGTGCTGGTGAGAGGGCAGCAGGTCACCCCATGTGCCTCTGGGGCAGCCCCCACATGCCCAGGGATGCTGGGGTGAGTCTCTGGGAGCAGCAGCATCCCCCTGATGAGCTCTGTCTGTGTTCCACAGGAACCCTGTCCTACAGCCCACCAGAGTGGTTCTACCAGCGATGCTACCACGGCCAGGCAGCAACCATCTGGTCCCTGGGGCTCCTGCTGTACCAGCTGGTGACAGGGAAGCACCCATTCAGGAAGGGCCAGCAGATCGTCTGGGGGCAGATCATCTTCCCGCGACGGCTCTCCCAAGGTGGATCCTCATCTCTGGGCACGGGGGGAACACCAGTGTTGGGAGACAGCAGTGGGCTCATGAGCATCCCCCTCTGGCAACTGCTGAGGAGGTGGCACATGTCCTGCTCTCCTGCAAACAGGGAATCCATGGGGAAGTTTAGGCCCAGCTCTGGGCACACCCAGCATGGCCTGGGCACAGGAACGGGGGTCAACTTCTCCAAGTGACCGGTGATTCCTGGTTTCTCTCTTCAGAGTGCCAAGATGTAATTAAGAGATGTTTGTCCATGCAACCCTTGGACAGGCCATCCTTAGAAGATCTCTGCCAAGATCCTTGGATTCAGGGTGTTCATCTGCCCTAGAAGATGGGAGAGATCCATGTGCGCAGTTGGATCCAGGGGCCTGGCAGGTAACAACTCCACCCATCTCTTGGCAATCAGTGGCAGAGCAAAGCAGACTGTTTTTGTCCTGCCTGTAGCTCTGAGCAGGGGTCATTAGAAGGGAACATGCAGCTCTTGGGCTGGAGCTGACCTGGAGACCTGGTGTGGCAAGCACTGGTGGCCACCATCCCCCCTGGTTTTGCTTGTCTTGTTTACTGATGGCTGGGGCCCTGGGCAGAGCACTGACAGCCTGGTCTGGCCCCTAGGGAAGGAGAAGGAGCCCCTGGAGAAGCTGTACCAGGTGGGGCTGCTGCAGGAGACACCAAGGGCAGCCTCAAGGATGACAATGTCTTCATCCACGTGGCCAGCTGAAGATGATCAACTTTGATTCTGGCACCTTCTTCAAAGACACACTCCATGCCCAATTTGCAGGTGAATCCACAGCCAGGGGATGCTCCCAGATCTGGGTATGGCACAGCCTCGCCGGCTCCCCCCTTTGCTGAGGTTGATGCAACCAATTCTTCAGTCGGCTGCCAGTCTGCTTTGTGTCTCTGGGCAGCTGCTGAGGGGCTGGATCTGCCGTGGCTGGCTGCAGGCTGGGCACATGTCCTGCCCTCCTGCTCTGCTCCCAAAGGCAGCAGTGATGGGCAGCTTTGGGCCCAGCTCTGAGCATGGCCAGCATGGCCTGGGCACCGTGGGTGGCTGGGACAAGGGGACAGGAGCCTTGAGCTGACGGGCGGTTTCTGGTTTCTCTCCTTGCAGCCGGGCTCTGCGGATGCTGAGGCTGCTCTGGGCTCTGCCAGGGCTCTGCTGGGCTCAGCCCCAGGCACAGCTGGGCTCGCTCTGCCCTCACAGTGTTCTGACAGCTTTGCATCAGAGGAGCCCGTTCCCAGCACAGCGCCTGAGCTTTCTGCTTTTGCAGGTGAGTGAGACTCTCGTGCAGGCCAAGAGATTGCAGTTAGGGACACACATCCAATTGGCAAGAAGCCAAACTCTCCCCAGTCCCAGCTGAATGCCTGGATCTGCACAGGATGTTTTTTATGTAGCACTCTTCCTTTCTTTTTGGCTGGAATTGTGCAGTTGCACTTTCTTCCTCCTTTAGAATGCCACTGCTGTGTTCCTGAGGCGGTGCAGTCTGGAGCTGATGGATGAAGAATTGCCCTTCTGCAGTTCCAAACCAGGGCAAAAAGCTGTAAGTGGGACTTTGCATCTTTAAGAAACCTTGAAGGTTTGAAAGGGAATGTGCAGTTCATTCACAGGGTGAGAAGGAAGGGCATCTTGTAGAGAATTTGGGGTTTGACAGAGTTTAGATTCCCAGTGCTGCTTGGAGCTGGCAAGGCGCAAAGCATTTTCGTATTCCTTCACACCAATTTCACCACAATTTAAAATAACAATAATGGAATCAAACCCCAAAAGCTTTTTAAGAATGGTTACTGAGGCCAGTAAGATGCATCATGCCAACAGCACATTTACAAAGTAAATAACTGAGTTTTATGTTTCAAAAGACCAATTACCACTTAATTCAAAGTTATAGAAGATTTTTCACTGCACACTTGGGTTCTGTTTTTATCTTTCATATTTTACAGTAGTTTTTTTTTCTATTTCCTCTCTTTTCTTCTTTAAAACAGAAAACATGCTGTAAAAAAGGCATGCCCTTTGCTCTGGGTTCCCATGTGGAGCAGCTCCCTTCCCGCTGGCTGAGCTGCTCAGGCAGAGCCCGGCAGCTCCCCGCCCTGCAGGGCTGAGGCTTTTCCCCATTGCTGGGCACAGACTGATGGAGCAGCAGTGCTGAACACGGGCACACGCAGAGGGACCAGAGCAGCTGCCTTTGTCCACCTGAAGCTCCAAGGCCAAACTCTGAGCAGGCACGGCTGGAAGAGACTCGCAGACTCCCTGTTGGCTCTGCTGCCCCACTTGTGCCCAGCCCAGCTCTGTGTGAGGCAGAGGGAGAACAAGGGGCAGCTCCCTCCCAGCCCCAGCCCAGGGACCCCTCCAGCCCCAGGCCTTGGGGCACTGTCAGCACCTGCTGCTCCAGCCACGGCTTCTGCTGGCACTGCCAGCAACAACCAAACTGGGGCTGGTCCCGAGGGAGCAGCAGCAGTGCCTGGATCTGATCCCTCAGTCTGGGGCAGGGCTGGACAAATGATTGCAGCATCAGCACCAGGACCAGCAGCAACAGCACCAGCAGCACCAGAGCACCAGCACCAGCAGCAGAACCAGCAGAACCAGCACCACCACCAGCAGCGGCAGCACCAGCTGCACCAGCAGTACCAGCAGCAGCAGCAGCAGCAGCAGCAGCGCGACGAGCAGCACCAGAAGTATCAGCACCAGCAGCAGCAGCAGCACCAGCATCACCACCAGCAGAACCAGCAATACCAGCACCAGCACCGCCACTGCCAGCAGCAGCAGCAGTAGCAGCAGAAGCTGCACCAGCACCAGCAGCAGAACCAGCAGCACCTGCAGCAGAACCAGCAGTACCAGCACCGCCACCAGCAGCGGCAGCACCAGCTGCACCAGCAGTACCAGCAGCAGCAGCACCACCAGCATCGCCACCAGCAGAACCAGCAATACCAGCACCAGCACCACCACCGCTAGCAACAGCAGCAGCAGCAGTAGCAGCAGAAGCTGCACCAGCACCAGCACCAGCAGCAGAACCAGCAGTAGCAGCAGCACCACCACCACCAGCAGTGCCAGCAGCAGCAGTAGCAGCAGCAGCAGAACCAGCAGTACCAGAACCAGCACCGCCACCGCCAGCAGCAGCAGCAGCAGAACCAGCAGCAGAACCAGCAGCACCAGCACTACAACCAGCAGTGGCAGCAGCAGCAGTACCAGCAGCAGCACCACCACCAGCACCAGCAGCACCAGCAGCATCAGCACCAGCAGCACCAGCACCACCAGCAGTACCAGCAGCAGCATCACCAGCAGCAGCACCAGCAGAGGCACCACCAGCACCAGCAACACCAACAGCAGATGGAGCTGACTTTCAGCACAGCCCCTGACACTCTTCCCTCCTTGTGCAGCGGTGTCACAGCAGCCTGAGGCACCTGGGAGCCCTCAATGCCAGCAGGGACTTGAGATGGCAGCCCTGGAATCCTGCAAGTTGTGCCAAGAAGAGAGCTGGGGACTCCCTCTCCATGTGGAGCTTCCAGATGGAAGAGGCTGCTGTGACCAGGCAGCTCCAAGGGCACAGAAAGGAGGGGCTCGACCCCTTGATCTGTGCCAGTCCCACAGTCCTGGGCAGCAGCCACCAAGCCCCAGGGGAACAGAGGACACAGCAAGAGGGACAAAACCAGGCAAGGTCAGAGACTGGGAAGAGGCAGAGCTGGGAGCAGGAGCAGCTGCTTCATTGCACTCTTGGAGAAAGCTCTTGTGTGGTTCAAAGCGCTGAAAGATGTGGAGGGCAGAGAGGAGGCCACACCAAACAATGCTCCTGTTTTTACACCTCCCCTCTCCTTGTTCCAGAAGGAATTGGATGAAATGTATTCTTCACTCTGAGTGGTCTCGTTCAGCATGAGCAGCTGAGCACCAGGAGCTGAAGGATCTGAGGCCTTAAGCCACAAGAGCTGAGCAAGAGGGGACTTTTGGACCAAAGTAATGCTTCTAACGTGGACCTAGGTGAATGCAGCATATGGAATCCTGGAATTCCAGAATCCATTCTGCTGGAAAAGACCTCTGAGCTCATCCAGTCCAGCCAGTCACCCAGCAGTGTCAAGCCCAGCACTAAACCTCGTCCCTGAAGTGCAAAGGTCTGAACAACAGGCCCTGAGTGAGGCCTGAACAACAGGCCCTGAGCCAAAGGTGACCTCTGGATGAACCTTCCAGCCAAAGGTTATCTGTGTATTTGCTCATTACTGAACTGTGCATGGTCATTAGTAGTGGGATAGATGTATCCACTCATTAGTGAAGCATGGATTGAGGTTTCTATGTTTAGAAGTCAGACAAGGCCATGAAGTCCAACATCTGGCCGTGTTTGGGGCTGTATGGTCAGAGTCAACTCCCTTGGTTCTTCCTTGAGGCCTGGCCAGGCTTTGACAGGGACCCAAGAGGAGGATGAAACCAGATGTTCCCACACCAGAAGTGCTGTCAGTTTGTTTATTCAGCACTATCAGGGCTGGGCCCTCTCACAGCAGGGTTGGAGGCTCAGCTGTGGCTGGAGGCTCCTGCAGGAATTCCCAGTGTCCAGGAGTGGCTCTCCAGCCCTTGGCTGTGACAGCTTCTCCAGCTGATGTGTGGATGTGGTGATGGCAGAGTCTGAGGGGAACTGGTGCTGGATCTTTGTTAATCACTGCAGGCAATCTTTGGCAGTGATGATTGGGTGCATTGCTGAGCTGCTCCTTTTGTGATCCTTTGCTGCTTGGAGCTGCAGTAAATGACACTGATTCCTTCAGGTGGTGTTTGTGTTTTTGGGGCTGACCCTGCCACTGGTAGAACAAAATTGGCAAAGTCTGGCCAGATCACAACAAAATGTCACTTTTTAAATGTGAATGTAAGGAATCAGTCCTGTCTGTAATTCTCAGATGGGAAGCCCTTCCCTAGAGTTTGCTGGCTCTGGAGTGGGCTGAGGTCAGAGCACCGTGCGAGCAGTGGGGCAGTGGGTTAAAAGAGGCTGAATTGCCGGATGTCTTAAAATGCATCCAAAAATTGCATATGGAAAAGGGCTTGTGGGTTTGGGAAGACGAGGATGGATTTTGTTAATGGCACATTGGAAACAGCACCAACAGAAGGAACAATTGTTTTTGGAATGCTCCCACATGAAGGTCCAGAAGAAGGTTTTAGTCTTGAGCTCAGGTTTGTTTGTGCAAGCAAAATAATACTAATAATAGTAATAGTAATAATAAAATACAACATTATAATGTTATAATATAACACAATAATATGTATTTAAAAATATAACTGAAAATCAATAATGTGAAATAATGCTGACAATACCAAGTTGTTAGCTTCGTCTGCCCACTGTAACATTAAATACCCTACAAAAAAGAACTGGCCAAGACCCAAATGTCAGTGGTAAACTTTGTGAATTGTATACAAGGAATAAAGGAGGAAGGGATGAAATTGGCTGTTTTTATAGGGTTTGGTGATACTAGGATGCGGAATGCTTTGTCTGTTTCTGTGAAAAACACAGTGATTAAGACTGCTGGGTTTTTCATGTACCAGACTATCCAGGAGCCGCAGGATTGGTTGAACAGGTGAAGGGGCTGTGAAGAAAGAAGTTAAAAAAATGAGGAGAGTTGGGAACCTGTCCCAGTGGAGAACCCATCTCCCAGATGTGCTCCAAGCCCTTAACAATGGGCCCACTGGAAAATGGAAAATGGAAACCCCTGGGTGTGCATGGCTGCACCCAATTTGCAAACACAGCCATGGACAGTGAGACTTGGACTGCCTGGGAAATTGTTCTGGGTGTGATGGCCCCTGCCAGGGCCACCCCAGAGGCTGCAGGGCTGGACCTTCATGCACTGGAATTCATTAGTGTAAATCAGAAGCAAATGAGAGTTAACAATACTGAAACAGGAATTCAGATTCCTCCTGGACACTTTGGTTTGGTAACTGCTCACTGGAGCTTGGCCTTGCAAAGTGTTCATGTCATAGGAGGAGGAATTGATGCAGATTATCAAGGAGAAATTGAAGTAATTCTCTTAAAAATTTACAAACAAGATTGGATTATTCAATCCCATGACAGGGTAGCACAAATATTGGTATTGAAGTTTAAAAACGATTGAGAAGAAAAGAGATCCACCTCCAATCAGCACTGTTAGTGGAGATAAAAGGTTTGGATGCACCAGTCCTAATAATTGGGCCAGAGTGTGAGTCCAGAGGTCAAATGGCCCTCCTGAGCCAGCTGAAGGAACAGCTCAGGGCAAAGACAACACCATTTGAATCCTGAAACCTGGGCAGGAACAATGGGGATATGTCCCTGCAGCCAAGTGTTCTCTGCCAGAACAAGTTGATGGGATGGGATATTGTTTTACGGATGCTGCCAGACCAAATCTCCCTGTTTGCCCCAACGGCCCCTTTGGAAACTGCTCAGATCCACGGGGCTCCATGTGAAGGCTGATGTGACACTGAGGGATTTCCACACCAATTCCAGCCAGGAGCCTGGGTGCCCCTCAGGGACTGGGACCTGGCTCCTCTTCAGCCGAAGGGAAAAGGACCCCAGCAAGCCTTGTTAGCCACAGACAGCGCTGTAAAGCTGAACAGCAAAGGACCTTGGGGGCATTATTCTGGAATTCAAAAGGTGCCAGCTCCATGGACAACAGAATTATTGTTCCTAACATGAATGAGGTTGAGGAAAAGGAATGAGTAAGCTTGTGATGGTAAAGCACAGAAATCCTTTCACATTGTGGCCTCCAACTAGAACAGGGTTTGGTTTCTCCTGAAGGGAGATCTCAGTGAATCCTGTAAAAGTGATAATTGCATTCCTGTGTTCCACAGCACAGTTTTCTGTAAGTGTCCCTGCACTGGCTCCGTTCTGAGTCAGAGCCCATTGACAGAGTTCTGGCCACCCCACAGGGTGGGCCCTCCAAGGGAACCCAATTCCTCTCAACATTGGTTAACACATACCCAGCAATTTGTTACATTGAGTAGTTTGGCTACTTTGATCTTTAAATTTTCAAAATAATTTTGATGACTAATGCCTTGATAAATCTCTAGAGGTGTTTCTGGTGAACAAAGATTCTGGCTGTCTCTCAAGATACAATTTACAGACATCAGTGGTGCTTTAGCGACAAGGTTACTTATTCTTGATAATCTGCATCAATTCCTCCTTCCATGGCATGAACACTTTGCAAGGCCAAGCTCCAGTGAGCAGTTACCAAACCAAAGTGTCCAGGAGGAATCTGAATTCCTGTTTCAGTATTGTTAACTCTCATTTGCTTCTGATTTACACTAATGAATTCCAGTGCATGAAGGTCCAGCCCTGCAGCCTCTGGGGTGGCCCTGGCAGGGGCCATCACACCCAGAACAATTTCCCAGGCAGTCCAAGTCTCACTGTCCATGGCTGTGTTTGCAAATTGGGTGCAGCCATGCACACCCAGGGGTTTCCATTTCCCAGTGGGCCCACTGTTAAGGGCATGGAGCACATCTGGGAGATGGGTTTTCCACTGGGACAGCTTCCCAACTCTCCTTATTTTTTCAGCTGCTCTTTTAACAGCCCCTTCACCCGTTCAACCAATCCTGCAGCTCATGGATAGTCTGGTACATGAAAAACCCAGCAATCTTAATCACTGTGTTTTTCACAGCAACAGACAAAGCATTCCGCATCCTAGTATCACCAAACCCTATAAAAACAGCCAATTTCATCCCTTCCTCCTTTATTTCTTGTATACAATTCACAAAGTTTACCACTGACATTTGGGTCTCGGCCAGTTCTTTTTTGTAGGGTATTTAGTGTTACAGTGAGCAGACAAAGCTAAAAAATTGGTATTGTCAGCATTATTTCACATTATAAATTTTTAATTATGGATCTAAATATATATTATTGTGTTATATATTCATTATTATTATTGTTGTTGTTGTTGTTCTTGTTTCCCTTGCACAAATAAACCTGAGCTCAAGACTAAAACCTTCTTCTGGACCTTCAGGTGGGAGCATTCCAAAAACAATTGTTCCTTCTGTTGGTGCTGTTTCCAGTGGGCTGTTAACAAAATCCATCCTCATCTTCTCAAACCCACAAGTTCTTTTCCTTTCTCCACATGCAATTTTTGGATGCATTTTAAGATTGAGTTTCTAACATATGGATATGATCTAGTATCAATATCCAACAGAGACAGACAAAGACTCTTTAACTGGTTTAGGGTTAAAAAGTGTATGTTTATTAGCAGCGCTGGGCTGATGTGTCGGGTCACCACTTAATGCACATGACCCCAACTAGAGGTGAATACAGGCTTTTTATTTACAGAAGTATTGAATACAAATACATATTCATAACCCAGTTACCACCCACTTTTCGCTTCCTATGCTACTTAGGAACAAAGCAATTAAGCATGCATAGGTTGATCCTTGAAATGGGTCACTGGTCTTTTTATGAGAAGGGGTCACAGAGGGGAGGAAGGGATATGGCTCTTCCTCGTTCTGACCTTTCTACCTTTTCCATGCAAAGTGACAAATGGACCCTTGGCTGGGCTCCTAGTTTCATATCTTCAATGAGTTTCTGATTTGCAACTGTCTTCTGTTCTTGAAGTTCTTTACCAGATACTCTGTTTCTCATTAGAAGCCCAGGTGAACAAGCATAACGTTGACAGACAATTAGTTATTAGCCAATGATTAAGTTCTAATTTAAGCAAAGTTTCTCTATCTACCTTTAATTTTAGCAAGGCCCTTCTATTTATTTTAATTAGATTTAGCAAGGCTTCTTTTTAATTAAGGCCTCAGCTTCTCTAAAATCTTAAATTCTTCAAAGTTTGTGTCTGACCACACCCCTCTGCTTTTTGTGTGTTTTGTTGTAAAAAGCCAGAATTTGCTGATTTCGGTCCTGAAGCCAATTCTGCAGCTCCTTCCTTGTGGGGAACCCCCCACCAGTCTGTGGTCTGTTGTGGAGAGCTGGAATTGGCAGGTTCTAATCCTGAGGCCAATTCTGGAGCTGCTGCTGCCTTGTGGGGCTGGTGTTGTCCCTATGCAGGCCTAGGTATTTCTCATGCAGCTTTCTCTTTGGAGGCTATAGGAAAACTTTAGGGGAAAGTATTTTTTTATCTTTCCTTGGTTAATTTGTTAGTCACTTCCCTACACCTAAGATGGACTTGATGCAAAAAATTGGGACAGGGAGTAATTGGTTACTAGAAAAAAAAATGTGATTGGCTTTAGGCAGTGGCATTGCTTGCCACTGAACTGGATCATGTTTGAAAGGAAAATGACTGGAACAAAAGGAGGGAAAATTGTACAACAACAATTGACATGGACAGTCCTCCTGCAGGGATATACAGAGTCCCTGGTTTTGTTTGGGCAAGCTTTGCAGAAAATATTAAGGGTGTTTACTCCAGCCTCAGGATTTAGGTTGTTGCAGGATGTGGATGATTTGCTTTTATCAGGGGAACAGGAGAAGGTGGTTGAAGAGGGTAATGTAAAGCTGTTTAATTTTCTTGCTAAAAAAACACTTAAGAGTGTCTGAAAAGAAGGCCAGTTGGTAGGATTAAAAAAAAAAAAAAAAAAAAAAAGGTCATATATTTGGCACACATTCTAACTGGAGAGTTATGGTGTATTGATTCAGAAAGAATACAGGGGATTTTACTAATACCATTACCCCAGACAAAAAAAGAGTTACGGCAATTTTAGGATTGGTAAGGTACTGCAGAGTATGGATTGAAGATTTTTCTGTTGTGGCCAGACCTTTATATGATGTTTTAAGCCAAGACAAGCCTAATGTCATGGTATAGACACCAGAAGGAAAGCAAAGCTTTAAAAAATTAGAAGAGAAATTGGTTAATGCCCTAGTCTTAGCTCTTTCAGTCTCAGAAAAGGAATTTAAACTCTATGTGGATGTTAAACAGGGTCATGCTAAAGGAGTTTTGGTGCAAGAGCATGGGGGAACACGGAGGCCTGTTGCCAGTTTTTCTAAAATGTTAGAGCTGGTGGCCAGAGGCTGGCCCCATTGTCTGCAGAACTGTGCAGCCACAGCTCTGATGGTGGCTGAGGCCCGAAAGCTGACAAGGGGAAGGAATCTGATTGTTGAAGTTTCACATCAGATTAAAGCTTTGTTGACTGAGAGAGCCTCTAAGTGGATGACCAGTGCTAGGTTATTCCAGTATGAATTTTGTTTAATGGAGCAAAAGGATGCAGAATTTAAAAGTGGGGGAAAATGGTTTACAAGAGATGGTAAACAGGGGATACGTAAACCTCTGGCCTTACAGTTGCTAAAACAACTTCATGAAAGAAGTTATTGGGGCTCCCAGGGACTGCCAAGAGCCTTCCTGAAAATATATGCTGCAGTGGGTCTTTTTTTACTCTGGCAAAGCGAGCTATTGAGGGTTGTTTGATTTGTGCTAAAACCAATAACAGAGTTACAAAGAAACTTGCCAGGGGAGGAGGCCTTGGGCTGTATGTCCCTTCCAGAGATGCCAGGTAGATTTTAGTGAAATGCCTCAAGTGGCAAAATTTAAAATTTTCTGGTGATAGTAAAAGATTTTAAAATCATAGAAATTCGGGGATATAGAAAGAAAGTTAGGCTTGGCAAACCCTGAGAAAAGTAGGCCCTGGGAAATGTTAGGCCTTGTGCTTGCTAAGACCAGGTGAAACTGCACCTGTGTAATCAGTATGTGATAAATGATACAATTGTTAGATGTGATTAGATATAATTATTGCTTAAGAACATGAGAAACAATGTTAGAGGGTTGAGAGGGGATCACGAAAAATCAATGCTTGAGTAAAAACAATACATACAATAGAACAATATAAGTTTAATAATTAATATGTAAGTTATATAACGATAGAGTATAAAAACATGTTCAGCTCAAAACCAAGGCAGATCAGATTTGGGTATGTGTACCCCTGACCCCCAGAGCTCTTAATAAAGCACCTTCATATAATCATTCTGTGATAATGTGTTCCTGAACGCTAACAATAGTATATCAGTTAACAGGGTGGCCAGAAGCATTTCCATCCCTTTCAGCAACTACAGAGTCAGATATTAAAGTATTTTTGGAACTAATAATTCCAAGATATGAGATTGTGGAAGCAATAGACTCAGATAGGGGAACTCATTTTACAGAAAACATTCTCAAAGGAGTCATGACTGTTTTAAGGGTCCAGTGGAACCTCCATACCCCCTGACACCCCCAGAGTTCAGGCCGGATTGAAAGGATAAATGGAGAAATAAAGAAACACCTTCTGAAGCTAGTAATAAAAACTAAGATGCTGTCAGTACGGCTCTTGCCACTGGCTTTAGCAAAAATAAGGGCCAGACCCAGGGAGGATACTCAATTATCTCCCTTTGAATTGATGTTTAGAATTCCTTATCCTTGTAATTCTCAGCCTTGTGGGCAGGTAGAGATAAGTGATATATATTGGAAACTGTTTGTAGCCCGGATACTATCTCATGTGAGATCTCTTTGAGAAGAAGCTCAGCGAGCACAGACCTTGCCTTTAGACTTTGCTGTTCACAAAATCCAGCCAGGAGATTGAATCCTAGTGAAGGAGTAGAAAGAAGCACCACCAGCAGCAAAGTAGCGCAGACCTGTGCAAGTGTTGCTGAGCACAGAAACAGCCGTCAAGAGAGCTGAACACGGGCAGACCCATCACACTCGAGTCAAGGTCTCTAAGGCCCCAGAAATTCAGACATCTCAGCTAGAGGAGAAGCTCAGCAGGCTGCCACTGATGCTCCACAAGAGGGGACTGGAGCAGTAGCCAGGACATCAACATTGGGGGAAGCCCCATGTGCCTCCCACCAACTGGCTGCTGAAATAGTTTGTGTGGGCATCACTTCTCCCAAATCTCCAGTCATTAGAGGCCAATCCTTGCTGTCATTGTTTTCTTCATGTTAGGATCTTTCTGTGCCTTCACTCACCACAGGTAGTGCAGAAGACAACGTGAAAGTGAAAATTAAGTTAGGAAATTAAATGTCACCATTAAAATGTTTGCCTTAATAATCTTAGCTTTATATTGTCAGCCAGTTGAAATTGAAGCCAAAAGTAGAAAAGCAATTTTTAACCTTAAGAGAAGAAGTAGCAAATCCTTTAACCTTATAAATTGTGAAGTCTGTGGAAGGACAGGGAGATCTGAAAACTGGCCGTGGGTGGCCAGCCCAGTCAAAGCTAAACAGTGAGTTAGGTCCATAATAAACAAGATTTTGAGATGAAGAAGGAAGTCCATGGTGGCTTCATTCTTCTGAAAAAAGCATTTATTGTCTAAATAGAACAAGAAGCATATACGTGGGAAAAAATGTTTGTGACTAGACTTTAGGTTTAGATTGTTAGACCCCCAAGTGCCCTCCTTTTAATTGTTTCAGATATCACGGCAAATAGAATCAAACACATGTTAAGCTCACTAATAGTAGCTAAGCAAGGTGTTCCTTCCATAATTACCAAAAAGATTTTGAAGGCTATGAAGCAGTGGGGAAAGAGAAGGCTTTTTGGACCTGTTATTTTTAAGCTGCCCCCAAAACAATTCCACAAGCAGGACACACATTTTCCATGACTATCAGTAGAAGTAGCAACACCAACACGAAACTCGAACCCTTTGTAAAAGTTTCTGATCCAGATCTAAGACAACAGATCTAAAATGTAACTGCAGGTAGAAATGTCATGTGACAGCTAAGAAATGCAAATGCTATCAGCAGAAGAAGGGAGAGTGTGTGGCAAATTAAATGATAGATAAAAGGTGATGAAACAAATTAAAAAGCACTAAGTAAGTTAATTCATGTGCCAGTCCAAACATGGAAAGAATGAGAATAAGATGTGTTTTGGTGGTTACCTAGTAAACTATGGGTTTAACAAATGCTTTTTCTTGTGCCGTAGCAACTCTAATCTTTTTAGCACGCATGATCCCTTGCTTAGTACAACTTATTCAACATGTGATGAAAAGGATGCCAGTAGTAGCCATCCCTACTAATGCAGGAATAGCTACAAAATGGCAGAAATTGATGTCACTGCAAATAATTGCAAAACCAAAAAAAAACCCCAGGAACAGGAAATTAAGTCAATGAGTCAATGACAACTAATGTTTGTAAAGACAATTATTAAAACAATAAAAAAAGATTGAGAGGAACGAGAGATTTGTCTTTACAGACAAGCTGTGGGTCTGCTGATAGATGAAACTAGAACTGAGAGATAAAAGAAACAATGGGAAAGATTCCAGTAATTTGCCGCGGCGGCGGAAAGCCCGGAACACCGCGACTTCTCCAGAAGCAGCCTTGAGAAAGGCTGGCCCGAAGCGCATGTGAGCAGCTTCGAGCAGTCAAGTGATTCCAGCTCAGCTCAGTAATAGTATAGTGATTTCAGCTCAGCTCAGCTCGGCAGCAGCGGCGGCAGGCAACACAGGAAGCAGGGACGAGATAGCTGGTCCAGCGTTCCACCGAGGCACAAGCCTTTATTCAGGCAAAGCTTCGGCAAAGGGTGCCGGTAACAGCGAATCTCCCGAACAGAGGAAAACCCGGGATATTTATGGGGAAGGAGAGGGGCGGGGGGAAGCCCAAGATACCTGTATCGGGGTGGGACAGCAGGGGGGAACAACAATGAAACACAACAGTTTAACATAACTAACTCAAAGACCCCTGGGAGCGACATTGTGTCGCTCTTACAGAGAAGTGTCTCCTCTCCAGGGGAGGGCCAGTATCTCGGGCCCAGTGGGCTCCTCCGTACCCACAACTCCCACTTCTTTATTTATTAAAAAGGCATCTCCTAGAGAATTAGCTGATAGTTTCTTAAAACATGAAAACATACTTAGGAAGATAATAACAACTAGGAAAACCCAAGAAAAAAAAAAATATTTTTGAGGAGGGAGGCAACCCATCCTTTGAGCCCTTAGTTCCCAAAAAGGTCCTCAAGCCACTGGGGCTCCTTTTCAGTTTGGAGTTCCTGGACCGTGTATTGGAGTCTCTGGATGCGGGCGTGGATGCCTTCACTGGGGCTGGAGAGGTCAAAGCAGCACAGTCCGTTAAATTCCTCGCAGCCATGTCCATGGGCCAGGAGCAAAAGGTCTAGAGGGTTGGTGGCACTGCCCATGGACAAGCACATGTGGTCTTGTTGGAGTGTCTTTGCGAGGGTGATCCACACGTTCTCCTGGGGCTGTGCTACTAGCCAGGCATCCACAGCTGATGTTTTCAGGAGCATCCAGATAATCAGGGACATCAGGAACTCAAGGATGGTTTTGCTCTCCATTTTCTACAACAGGACATAGAAGATTAGCTCTAATTTTTGGAGGGGGGGGAGCTATTTTCTTTCTCCCTTTCCTCTCCCGTCTCCCCCCTCTTTAAAAAAAGAAACAAAAAAAAAAAAAAACCAAACAAAAACAAAAACACCAAACAATTATAAGCAAGGTTATTCTGTGTATTTGGGACACAAGACTCAACACCAGCAGCAGCACAGAGGTGCACTTGGGTGTAAGCTGGCAATTTGGGCTAGGCAACGAGGGCAAGAAGGGGAAGGGGGAGGGAGTTAAGAAGACTTGTGTACTGTCACGGTGTCAGGCGTGACGTTGGCAGTGGTCTCGTTGTGGCCCTAGTAGCAGGACAGTTTGGCCTCTGTCTGGTTGTTGGTCTGGTGGCAGGTCGGTTCTGTGGACTCCGACGACGTCTCCGCTTCCAGGCTGCAGTGGGCTGCTGTTTTTCTGGACCTGTGTGGGTCTCAGGAGACTTTGAAAGTTCTGAATCTGGTGCAGGGTTTGTAGGGCCTAAGTAAGGTTTTACATTTTTCCCTGGGAGCCACTTAGGTCCTGATGGTGTGGACACACACGCATACCCTCTCCCCCAGGTAATCAGTGGGAAGGGTCCTGATGTCCGTTGTGATTCAGGATCCTTGATCAGCACCGGAGGCTTCTCTGTGAGTTTGGCATGAGTTGAGTTAGAGAAGTGCCGAATTACAGGGGGGTCAGGCTCTGTAGCTGAGCAATTTAGAAAATTCATGACATATAGAGCCTTACAGAGCCTCTCAATGGGAGGAATGATCTCTGTTGCTCCCCGCTGGTGATCAAGGACTCTTTTTAGGTTTTGGTGGGTTCTTTCTACTATTGATTGCCCTGTAGGGGAATGAGGAATGCCCGTGGTGTGTTTCACCCCCCACTCATTGAAAAAGTCTCTTAATTTGTGAGAGGTGTAAGCAGGTCCATTGTCTGTTTTAATTTGTTCTGGGACTCCCAGGGTAGCAAAAGCAAGGAGAAAATGTCGGATGGTGTGCTTGGCATTTTCTCCTGCATGGGCTGAGGCAAACACTGCACCAGAGAAGGTGTCTACGGAGACATGTACGTATTTGACTCTCCCGAAGGATGGGACGTGAGTGACATCAGTTTGCCATATCTGGCAGCTGTTAAGTCCTCGGGGGTTAACCCCGGAGTTAACGACCGGTATTTGGAACGATTGGCAATTAGGACAGGTGGCAACTATCGCACTAGCCTGGTCTCTGGGTAGTCTGAACATTCTCATCAGTGCAGGCACATTTTGGTGGAAGAACTGGTGGGACAATTTTGCTTGTGCGAAAATGTCAGGGACATTGGCTGCCCCAGCAGGCATGGCTAAGGCGTCTGCCCTCCTGTTTCCTTCGGCAATGGCACCTGGGAGGTCGGTGTGCGCCCTCACATGCATGACATAGTAAGGTTGCTTTCTGTGAGAGATAAGATATACTAATTCAGAAAGCAATTTGTATAAATTTGGGTTAGAGACTTCTTTCAGAAATGCATGTTCTGCTCTCATAGCTATTCCAGCCACATAAGCCGAATCAGTCACCAGGTTGAAAGGTTCTTGGAATTTCTCAAAAGCTCTGACAACGGCTGCTAATTCAGCAATTTGTGGTGATCCCTTGACCACTTGGACATCAGACGCCCATTTCTGTGTCCTGGGGTCCTTCCAAGTCATGACTGACTTGTGGGATTTCCCTGAGCCATCTGTGAAAACCGTCAGGGCCTGGAGCGGTGTTTTGCTCTGTAATGATTTGGGGACCAAATTAAATGTGGTTTTGAAAAGTCTGTGGCCAGGTGGGTGTATAGAAATTTGGCCTGAATAGCTATCGAGAGCGAACTGAAGGCTCTCATTGGTTTGGAGCAAAGGGTCCAAACTTCCAGTTGCCAATGGGAGGAAGATGCAGGTGAACTCACAGGCTGCAAGAGTACGGAGACGGACTCTAGCTCTTTTAATGAGTTCAGCCATGATTTCCTGTGGAGTGGTGATAGTCTTAGTGGGCTGGTTATGTGTAAAGATCCACTCAATGATAAGGAGAGGATCCTTCAATGCAGTGTCCCATTGAAAGATGAGCGCGTGTAAGCGCGGGGCCTTACCCAGGACAACCAGCTGGAAGGGCAGGCTGGGCTCATACCGGTGGGCTTGCCGTGAAGACAGGGCCTCCTGGACCTTGGTGATGGATTCTCGAGCCTCTGGTGTGAGGGAGCGTGGTGAATCGAGGGCTTCACTGCCACGGAGCAGGTTGAAGAGGGGTGCAAGGACTTCTGTTGTTACCCCAAGCAGAGGGCGTATCCAGTTGATGGACCCGCAGAGCTGATGCAAGTCCCGCAGGGTCTTGGGGTCATCTTTGATGGTCAGCTGCTGGGGCACGATGGTCCGCTCACGGATCTGGAGTCCCAGGTAGGTCCACGGGCAGGTGTGCTGGATCTTGTCCTCACGGATCTCAAATCCAGCGTCTTCAATTGTCTGGATAGTTTTTTGTAAAGTCTGGTGCAGATAGTCATCGTCAGCAGCACAAACCAGGATGTCATCCATGCAGTGGAGGATGACGGCATCTGGGAACAGGGTCCTCACCGGTGACAGGATGCGGGCCACGTACCATTGGCAGATGGTAGGAGAATTTTTCATCCCTTGAGGAAGGACTAGCCAATGGTATCTTTTTAAAGGTGCTTGTCTGTTTGGAGAGGGAACCGAGAATGCAAATCTGGGGGCGTCCTGAGGATGGAGTGGTATGTTGAAAAAACAGACCTTTATGTCAATGACAGCCAGCTTCCAGTCTCCGGGGAGCATTGAAGGGGAGGGCATGCCAGGCTGGAGGGGGCCCATGTCTTCAATGACATCATTGATTTTCCTGAGGTCATGAAGGAGTCTCCACCTGTCTTTGCCTGGTTTGCGCAGGACAAAGACAGGGGAGTTCCAAGGGCTATTGGTCTCAGTGATGTGGCCCTTGGCAAGCTGCTCTTCTACAAGGGCTTCCAGTGCGCGCAGTTTGGTCTCAGATAGGGGCCACTGATCAACCCACACTGGATGGTGCTGTTTCCAGGTGAGTTGGGGGATGGTAGGCGTGGCGCGCTTCTCAGTGACCCTCACTAAAAATCCCTGCTGGGAATCCTCAGAGAAGCCCCCAATTGGGACAGGAGATCCCGTCCCCAGAGGGTGATAGGTGCTCTCACCACAAATGGCCTGATGGTTGCCATTTGTCCCTCAGGTCCTTCGATGACAATATTCCGTTTGCTCCTCATGGAGGCTGTCATCCCTCCAATTCCTGAAATCATGCCTGCTACAGGTTGTAATTCCCAATTGTCTGGCCACTCGGAGCGAGCGATGATGGTAACATCTGCTCCAGTGTCTATCATTCCTGGGCGCTGAATCCTTTCCCCATAACAAAACATGCTACAGTCCACAATGGGTTTGCAGGAGCCCACAACCTGTGTCCACATAGCACTGGGGTTGAGGGGAACATGATCTGGGCAGTCACTAGGAAGTAAAAAGGCCTGTGCCACAGGAGTCTGTTCCTTTAAATAATAAGGAGGGTCTATGCAGGTCAAAGAGATGGAAATTTCATCTCCAGGGTATATAGTCTGGACTTCAGGAACAGTATGAATTTGTCCTGGACAGTTAGTTGGATCCCTAAGTATCAAGATGTTGGAGGGACCGCCTGGTGGTCCACGTTTCCCTGTGGGGACTTTGTAAACACAGTCACCTTTCATATATAAAGAGAGTCTAGTTACCAGTTGACGCCGGGTTCCCATCTGGAGCGCTCCACCTGCTGGGTTTGATATCGGGGTCCCCGTGGAGGCAGGATGGTGGGTTTGGCAGGAGGGGCGGAGCGGTGCGGCATTTGATTTGATGTCGAAGCGCGGGGCCGTCCCGCGCTCTGCTTGAAGTTTCCCGACTGCCAGTTCTGTCTGGGGAATCGTTGGTGGGCTGGCGGTTGTATAGAATGTCTCTCCGGACAGTCTTTGAAAAAATGTCCAGGCTCACCACAATTAAAACAACAATTTCTATTGGGGTCTGCAGCATAAGCTCCAGATATCGCCTCTGCCACTCCTTTAGCCACTGCAAGTGCCACTGTATTCTCACTTGAGGCAGAGGAGTGTTTGGTGCAGGCTTCAACCATCTGATCTATGGTTGGTTCGGGGTCCAGAGGGAGGGCTCGCAAAACTGCTTTGCACTCCTGATTAGCATTGGCCATTGCTATTTTTACTAATAATTCCTTTTGTGCCTGAGGGCTCTCTATCTGCTTTTCAATGGCTATTTTTAACTTATCAATATACTTAATAAAAGACTCAGTTGCCCCCTGCTTAATATTGGTGAAGCACTGCGTTGGCACTTTATCATCAGGGGTGGTAAAAAGAGATATCTTGGCAGCATTAGCTATATCCTGTAAAGCTGCTTCAGGCAGATCTCGGGCCTGATCTCGGGGCTTTTGGAAATCTCCTTCTCCTGCTAATTGCTCTAAAGTAAAATTGGGTCTGTTAGCATCTCTTGCATAAACATCTGCCAATTGCTTTAAATGTTTTTTCCACTGCCTCTCCCACAACATGTACTCTGCTGGAGAGAAGAGGCAGTTCATAATATTTTTGATGTCATGCGGGACCATGACGTGGGCAGAGAAGGAAGCTTCTAGCAAGTGTTTAAAAAAATGTGAACTCCTGCCATGTTCCTCGGCAGCTTTGCAAAGTTCCTGCAGTTCCCTGTAGTGAAGGGATTCCCATGCAGCAACCTGTGCCCCTGTCCTGTCTCTCCTCATTATTACAGGAAAGGCAAGTATTTTCTGGGACAGAGCTGAGTTCCCCGCCCGTGTGGCTTCCCTCTGCACCTCGGCCCAGTGATCTTCATACTCAGAATCTGAATAAGAAGATTCACTGCTCTCATCTCCTAGTGGAGATGGGGGGTGTTTGGTGGCAGCGCGGGGCCGGCTCAGGTGTCTAGAGCTGGCCCTTTTGTGGCCGGGTGGGGAAGCCGAGATGGCCCCGCTCCGGCCGGAGCCGTCCCGACCTCCGGGGCACTGGGACCCTGGAGCGGGCGCGCCGCTGGGGACGGGGCCCCGGCACAAAGGGACAGGAGCGGGGCCCGCGATGGGGAGGGGTTTCCTGATGGATGGGGGAGGGCCCGACGCGGTTACACCCAACGACGCAGTGGGGGTGGAGGAGCCGCAGGACGCGGCAGGAAGAGAAGGGGTGAAGGCGGGAAAGTGGCCATTTTGGGCATCGAGGGCGGGAAAACCGGGGTGGGAGTGGGACAAAATGGCGGGGCTGGCCACGCTGCCGGCGCCATCTGTGCTAACGCTAGGAACTGGGGGGGACACAACCGGGTGTGAGGGCATAGGAGAGAGGGTAGAGGAAAGACCCAGAGCGGCATGGCCACTGCCACTCTGGTGCGGGTAGAGAGACAGTGGGGGGGTGTCAGGGAGACGGCAGCAGCCCTGTGCCTGGGGGCAACGTCCACCCGCCGACTGGCTCTCAGATAGGGAAAGGGGTTCAGGGACACCTGGAGGGGCTGACGGGGTTGGGGGATTTAACTGGGGACTCAAAACTCCCTCTTCTTTTTTTCCCTCTTTTTCCAATGAGAAAATAATATTTTGAAACACAGGAAAAAACTTTGCAACAGAAAAATCCCCTTTAGCTTGAACTGTATATAACTTTCTCCCCACATTATCCCAAAAAATTCCTGATTTAGCAGAGTCTGAATTAATCTTAAAATGCTTAAAAACCCAATGAATAAATCTTTTTAAATCCCCTTTAGAAAACTTGAAATTTCACGCTTTTAAGGTAGTTACAACTTGGATATAAAAGTCCCTCTCAGGTGGGGTCAGCCTCAATACAGAGGACTCATTCCCCATCCTTTTTCACTCCCCACCCAGCAGTAAAACAGCAAAAAAAAGAAAAAAGGCCCGAAAAAAAGAACCTTTCACGGGATAGACTTACAATTTCTCTTCGGCAGATGCCGGCGGGCGAAAACAAAGCTGCTGGGTGGGTGGTCACCTGGCGACCGGTCCTCAGGGGCTTTCCCTTGCCCCAGATGGTCAGCGAGGGTCCTGGTCGCAGCCTCTTGGATCGCTTCTTGCTAGAACGCAAGCAAGCTTCCTCGAGGGGTGGCGGCTCCAACGGCAGCTCGCCTCGCAGCTGAAGGTGCGGGCGGACGCTTCTTCAGGGCTTCTTCAAAGCCCCACGTTCGGGTCGCCACTTGCCGCAGCGGCGGAAAGCCCGGAGCACCGTGACTTCTCCAGAAGCAGCCTTGAGAAAGGCTGGCCCGAAGCGCATGTGAGCAGCTTCGAGCAGTCGAGTGATTCTAGCTCAGCTCAGTAATAGTATAGTGATTTCAGCTCAGCTCAGCTCAGCTCGGCAGCAGCGGCGGGCAGGCAACACAGGAAGCAGGGACGAGACAGCTGGTCCAGCGTTCCACCGAGGCACAAGCCTTTATTCAGGCAAAGCTTCGGCGAAGGGTGCCGGTAACAGCGAATCTCCCGAACAGAGGAAAACCCGGGATATTTATGGGGAAGGAGAGGGGCAGGGGGAAGCCCGAGATACCTGTATCGGGGTGGGACAGCAGGGGGGAACACCAATGAAACACAACAGTTTAACATAACTAACTCAAAGACCCCTGGGAGCGACATTGTGTCGCTCTTACAGAGAAGTGTCTCCTCTCCAGGGGAGGGCCAGTATCTCGGGCCCAGCGGGCTCCTCCATATCCACACCTGGCACCCCCAGAGTTCAGGCCGGATTGAAAGGATAAATGGAGAAATAAAGAAACACCTTCTGAAGCTAGTAATAAAAACTAAGATGCTGTCAGTACGGCTCTTGCCACTGGCTTTAGCAAAAACAAGGGCCAGACCCAGGGAGGATACTCAATTATCTCCCTTTGAATTGATGTTTAGAATTCCTTATCCTTGTAATTCTCAGCCTTGTGGGCAGGTAGAGATAAGTGATATATATTGGAAACTGTTTGTAGCCCGGATACTATCTCTTGTGAAATCTCTTTGAGAAGAAGCTCAGCGAGCACAGACCTTGCCGTTAGACTTTGCTGTTCACAACATCCAGCCAGGAGATTGAATCCTAGTGAAGGAGTAGAAAGAAGCACCACCAGCAGCAAAGTAGCGCAGACCTGTGCAAGTGTTGCTGAGCACAGAAACAGCTGTCAAGAGAGCTGAACACGGGCAGACCCATCACACTCGAGTCAAGGTCTCTAAGGCCCCAGAAATTCAGACATCTCAGCTAGAGGAGAAGCTCAGCAGGCTGCCACTGATGCTCCACAAGAGGGGACTGGAGCAGTAGCCAGGACATCAACGTTGGGGGAAGCCCCGTGTGCCTCCCACCAACTGGCTGCTGAAATAGTTTGTGTGGGCATCACTTCTCCCAAATCTCCAGTCATTAGAGGCCAATCCTTGCTGTCATTGTTTTCTTCATGTTAGGATCTTTCTGTGCCTTCACTCACCACAGGTAGTGCAGAAGACAACGTGAAAGTAAAAATTAAGTTAGGAAATTAAATGTCACCATTAAAATGTTTGCCTTAATAATCTTACCTTTATATTGTCAGCCAGTTGAAATTGAAGCCAAAAGTAGAAAAGCAATTTTTAACCTTAAGAGAAGAAGTAGGAAAAACCTTTAACCTTATAAATTGTGAAGTCTGTGGAAGGCCAGGAAGATCTGAAAACCGGCTGTGGGTGGCCAGCCCAGTCAAAGCTAAACAGTCAGTTAGGTCCATAATAAACAAGATTTTGAGATGAAGAAGGAAATCCATGGTGGCTTCATTCTTCTGAAAAAAGCATTTCTTGTCTAAATAGAACAAGAAGCATATACGTGGGAAAAAATGTTTGTGACTAGACTTTAGGTTTAGATTGTTAGACCCCCAAGTGCCCTCCTTATAATTGTTTCAGATATCACAGCAAATAGAATCAAACACATGTTAAGCTCACTAATAGTAGCTAAGCAAGGTGTTCCTTCCATAATTACCAAAAAGATTTTGAAGGCTGTGAAGCAGTGGGGAAAGAGAAGGCATTTTGGACACCTTATTTTTAAGCTGCCCTCAAAACAATTCCACAAAGAGGACACACATTTTCCCTGACTATCAGTGGAAGTAGTAACACCGAAACGAAACTTGAACTCTTTGTAATAGGCTCTGGTCCAGATCTAACAAAACAGATCTAAAATGTAACTGCAGGTAGAAAGCTCATGAGACAGCTAAGAAATGCAAATACTATCAGCAGAAGAAGGGAGAGTGTGTGGCTAATTAAATGATAGATAAAGGGTGGTGAAACAAATTAAAAAGCAATAAGTAAGTTAATTCATGTGCCAGTCCAAACATGGAAAGAATGAGAATAAGATGTGTTTTCGTGGTTACCTAGTAAACTATGGGTTTAACAAATGCTTTTTCTTGTGCTGTAGCAAGTCTAATCTTTTTAGCACACATGATCCCTTGCTTAGTACAACTTACTCAACATGTGATGGAAAGGATGCCGGTAGTAGCCATCCCTGCTAATGCAGGAATAGCTACAAAAGGGCAGAAATTGATGTCACTGCAAATAATTCCAAAACAAAAAAAAATAACCAGGAACAAGAAATTAAGTCAATGAGTCAATGATAACTAATGTTTGTAAAGACAATTATTAAAAAAATTAAAAAAGATTGATAGGAATGAGAGATTTGTCTTTACAAACCAGCCGTGGGTCTGCTGGTAGATAAAACTAGCACTGAGATATAAAAGAAACAATGGGAAAGATTCCAGTAATGGATGAATGGAAAAAAGATATTTGCCTATACATACAAACTGTAGGTTTGCTGATAAATGAAACTGGATACTGAAATACAAAAGAAACAATGGGGAAACAGCATAAGTTTCTGAGAATTAAAAATTAAGAGGGAGGCTTATACATTAGAGTTGAATGTTAGGTATCAGGCACTCTGGGAAGTCTGTACCTCTCAAGTACTTCAGCCAGTGGGGAAAGAGAGAGGGACGTGTGGCCGGGAAATTAGGATAAAAAGGAGGCTGCGTCCTCCAAAAATTTGAGAGACCCCAGGGGAATGCCCCATGGCCTCTCCCTTTATTCAAATAAAGTGAAAGGACTGTTCTGTCTCTTTTTCGACATCAACCTCTGGTGTTTGTGGATTAATTTTCCTGACACCTTCATGTCCCCGGTGAGCAGGGGATGGCTCTGGGCAGGGTCCCTGGCCAGGAGCGGGCCCCAGAACGCCTCTGCCTTTCAAGGGCAATCTCGTCTCTGCTCTTTCTCCTGCCCACCTTGCTTTGCCTCTGCCCGCTGCTCCTGGGGCTGCTCTTGGCCAGGCAGCCTCAGTGGGAGCCAGCACTGGCTGCAGCCCCAGCGGGCTCCCCAGGACAAGGCCCAGCAATTAAGAGGCCAGTGAAAGCCCTGGGCAGCAGCAGAACTCTCAGCAGAGTGATTTGGGCAACCAAGGACTAGCCACAAGTCCACAGCAGCCTCACTGGGAATGTTTCCTGACTGTGAGCAGCCTTTCAAGAAGCTGTTTGAGGCCAAGATCAGCAAAACACTCACCCTTTTCTCTTCCAGCAATACCAGATTCCAGCATAGCACATCAGCAGGAAAAGTGCTCCACCAGCCACAATGGCCATTAACTTAATCAAACACTGTGTTCCCCTGCAGAAAACTCTTCTCATGCTTCTCCAGATATTGTTAGCTTGTCTGGTGGTGCTGGCTGCATCTGTGGGAGCAATGGGCAGTGTGAGCCCGTGCTGTGCTCCACTGCTGAGCTGGCAGCACACTGGATACGGCCAGGATGGTCTCTGTTTCCCCAGAGCTGGGGCCTGCAGGCACCTTGCCACCCCTTGGCACAGGCTGTGCCACCCAACAGAGCCCAGAAGGCTGAGAGCAGAGCCCAGGGTCAGCGCAGCTGCTTGGGCAGTGGCTCCTTCCAGGGACCTGGGCCAAACCCATCCCTGAGCAGCCACTGCCACCCCCGACCCGACCTGCCCTGTGACAGCTCCCCCAGCCCAAGGAGAAAAAAAAAACTGTCAAAAAGTTCCTTGGTTTATTCCCACTACCTGGAGTGTCTTGTATATAGTAATGGTCTTGAGAATCTGATTATTTTCAAATTTTTTTTTGTTTTGTTTTCTTTGTTTTTCTTTCAGACAGATGAGACAGTGTTACCGGTTTTAGATTTGGTAGGTCTGTTTTTTCTCTCGGTATTTTTGTTTTCTTATAAATCCACATGTAAACTTATTTGAAGTTAGGTATTTTTGTTTCCCAAGCAGTTATTTTGACAATCTGTTGTTCACTTCTTAGTTAATCTTCCATTTATAAACAATTTTGACTCTGTTTTCGTAGGAATAAAAAGATCTCAGATAGCTGTATTTTTAATTTTGTTGACATTCTCTCTCCCTGCTCCCAGCTTTTACTATGATACTTTTGGAAACATCCCTGAGGAGAGGTAGAGTTATTTGGGAATTGCTTGGCTTAACCTGGGAAATGGATTATTATTTTTGCTGCTCTAAACCTACATTGCTTCAAGCTTCTCAGCCACAGTCCTGATATGTTGCTCACTTCATGGATGCCTGTGTGAATTGAAATAATGTTTGTGAGGCAGCTGAAGAGTTCAGACTTCAGGGATTAAATTCCTGGGAGGAAGAGGAGGAAGAAAGCAGAATCCTGTTTCAAAGGTTGTTTTTTCATTTCTCGTATGCCAGAAGTATGGTAGGCTACACCTGTCTTCAAATGTCATTGAATTAGAAAAAAACTCTCTCCAGGGCAAATTATGCAACACTTTGCCTCACAATCCATCAGCCTTAATTACAGTGAGAGGTAGATGTTAATTACAATCGGATTAGAGCAAATCAACATTGTGTGAATGGCAAGGAGAATTTGCTTGTCAACAGATGAATATGTCCCACTGAAGAATGAACAAAATCTGCCTTTACTTGGAAGAAAGTAGACATGGAGCAATGCAGTATTTGGGTTTTATCCAGTGATAAATGGGGCAAGAAGCTGTAACAACTCACCTGTTTTACAGAACACAAGTACTGATAGAGCCAAGAGTGCACCCACCTTGAAGAGATTTGCAGGACATTCCTTTATTTCTTAACAAGGAATGGGCAGCAAAATGCTGGCATTTATGTGAACTGGAAGCCATGTTCCTCTCCTGTTTCTCCATGAGCACGCTGTTCTTTGAAGACTTCACTGTGCAGCCCATCAATCCTCTCTTGGCCAACAGCTAAATGGCATCACTACCAAAACACAGGTGCCAGCATCATCACCCCAGCATTATTCCAGCACTGCTCTGCTGGTGCACAGCAGCACAGAATGGCTTGGCTTGGAAGGGACATTTAAAGGCCATCGAGTCCAATGCCCTGCAGAGAGCAGGGACACCTTTGGATCAGGTTGCTCAGAGCATGAGCTTGAATGTCAGCAGGGATGGATGCCCACCTCTCTGGGCAACCTGTGCCAGGGTTTCAAAACCCACAGTGTAAAAAATGTCTTTCTTATGTCTAGTCTGAATCTCCCATCTTTTAGATTGCAAACATTCCCCCTCAGTCTTGTCACAACAGGCCCTACTAAAAATTCTATCTTGTCTTTTTTACAAGCCCCCTTAAAGTACTGAAAGGTAGCAATCAGGTCTGTGTGGAGCCTTCTCCCTTCCCGGCTGAACACCCCCAGCTATCCCAGCCTGTCTCCAAAGCAGAGGGGCTCCAGCCCTCAGAGCATTCTGTCCCTTCTCTGGACTAGCTCCAACAGGACCATGTCCTTCCTGGGTTGGGCACCCAGAGGTGGATGCAATACTCCAAGTGGGCTCACACCAGAGCAGAGGGGTGGTGGAATCACCTCCTTCAAGCTGCTGGGCACCCTCCTTTGGAGGCACATGGCTGGCTCATGTCCAGCCTCTCACCCTGCAGCAGCCACAAGTCCTTCTCAGCAGGGCTGCTCTCCATCCCTTCATCCCCCAGCCTGTGGGATCAGCTGGGCTGGGACCGTGTCACAGCCCTTGGACAGAGCTGCAGGGCAGGATGAACTCCCTAGTGAACAAGGCAGATCCCACTCCCCACACAATTCCACGCTGGCCATGAGGTCACAGCAGGCTCTGAGGTCACAGAGGTCCCAGAGCCCCGTGGTTGCACAGCACCACAAGGACAGATCTGTCAGTCCTTGACCACGACTGTTGCAGCAGCGGTGGCGGCAGCAGCGGTGCTGACATTGGGACAGCGGTGTCAGGACAGTGGTGACAGCAAGAGCTGTGGGACTGGCAGAGAGAAAGGCACCATGGTCCTTGCTCTTCTCCTCCTCCTCCTGCTCCTCCTGGCAGTGACCCTGCCTGACAGGGCTGCCCAGGCTGCTCCGTGGTGAGCATGGTGAGCAGGTTAGCCGGTGGCCTGGCTCCCCTTCCTTGGGACAGTGCTCCCTTCTCCCTGGGAAGTGCTGGGGATGGTTTTCCCCAGGGCTTTAGGGAAGGTTTCCTCTGTGGGAGGGAGAGAGGCCCCAGGGACCCTGGGCTGGTCCTGCCACCCCTCCAGGGATGTTGCACAGGGTCTGCAAAGAGGATGGAGAATGACCAGAGCCAGCCCAGAGCTCTGCAGGCCCCTCTGCAGCTTTGGCCATGTCCACTGACATCTGGCTCCCATGGCCTTCCCCCAACCCCCTTGCAGTGCCCAGTCCCCTAAGGCAGAAGGGGATTCCAGCCCACCATGGAATGGTTCTGATCTGTGCTCCTTTCCTGATGAAGGTGGTAGGAAGGCTTCTCCAGCAGCTTGGCTTCATGAAGACTTTCAGCCTCTGGAGCCCCATGCAGGTGTGTTCTCACTGTCCCAACAAGGAATAATCATTGACAACCTGTCAGGAACAAGGTGACAGAAGCTGCTGGGGCTGTTGACTTACAGGTGTGTCTGCAGTGAGGACTTTCCCAGCTCCTTTGCTGGTTGCTGCACACAAGCCCAGCTCCCATCACAGGGGTGAGTGGTGTGTCCCTGCTGATCCCACAGGCTGAGCCCTGGTTTTGTGGGATCCATTCATCTGAAATGGAAATACTTTGTGTTAAAGTCCTTCTAGAGGGAGGAACAAACCTACAGGAGACAAGAGGATGAGTGGTCTGGAGAGATGCTGTGGTGGGTCCATGTCTCTCAGCGTTCTCCTGAGACTCAGCAGCTGGGGGCTTTCTCTGCACATCTGGACACGCCATGCCCGGCACAGAGGGAAGGGATCCATGGCAGCCTCTCTGCCCCACTGCTGCTTTCAGGCCTTGCAGGGCTGTTTCCCAGCCTGGCCTGGCTGCAGCTTCTCCCCAGCCTCTGCAGGAAGGCATTTGGCATCAGCTGACAGGGATCCCAAACTGCAGCACGGGACATTCCCACCCTGAGATCCCCTGCAATTTCCCAGTCTTGGCGTAGATCTGGAATGGCAGCTCTTTGGAGGAGGGAAGGCCCTGTCCTGGCTCCAAATCTTGGATGACTTCCTGAACCTCATCCATGACTTTGACAAGTATTGCCTCCTGAAGATGCCACCTTCCTGTTGGGGAACAGCCCCACCTGATCCATGTGTCCCTCTTCCTTTCTCCAGAGACGGAAGGAGAGGCTGTGCTGAAGGTGGCATTTCCCAGAGGAAACAGTGGCTCGTGGGCAGCCTCTGCTGCAGGAAGGGAGGCCATGCCTGGCACAGTCCTAGGAAGTAAGTTTGCAGAGGGAAATCAAGGCAGAGCCATGGTTTGTTAGGACTTGCTTGATCCTAATGAGCCCCATGGTGCATTTGGAGCAGAGCCCTTGAACCTCAGTGCCTGAGAGGAGATTGCACAAACCTTTCCAGGAGTCCAAGTCAGAAAAAACCCAAAGTATCTCATTTCATTAATGGGTCCCACTGAGGTCCATCCCCAACACAGGCTCCCCATGGACTCCTTGGAGGAGAAAATTAGAGGCCAAGATTGCACAAAAACCTCTCAGACTCAGTGTGGAAAGGAAAATCCAAAGTAGGTGAAAAAAACCTGAGTATCTCAAAGTATTGATGAGCCCCACTGAGTGTCAATGCAAAGCTCCCAAGGGACTCATTAAAGCAGATAATTGGGGCCATGATTGCACAAACTTCTCAGAGATTCAGTGTGTGAAGCAGAAAGGAAAGTGCCTTAAGAAGCTGAAGTACCTTGAAGCATTAATGAGCCCCACTGAGTGTTGTTACTGACAAAGCCTCTCAATGGACTAAATACAGGCAGATAATTGGAGATCATGATTGCACAAACCTCTCAGAGACTCCAAGGCAAAAGCAAAAGCCAAAGTGCTTTGAAAAAGCTGCAGTCCCTGGGAGCATGAAGGAGCCCCCCAGGGTCATTCCTGAGCAAGGCTCCCCAGGGACTCCTTCCAGCAGATCCCTGAGGCCACTGGCATGTGGGCTAGGGGGGATGCTGAGGGCAGGCCAAGGGGGTGACAGTGGCCAGCCTTGCTGGGGCTGTGCCAGGAGGCCCCAGGGCCTCAGGACAAGGTGTCTCCTCACAGCCCTTGGTGGCACAGAGGCTGCTGTGGCCCAGGGCACCAAGACTTGGCTTCTCTTTGTCCCCACCTGTCATCAGTGCCTCCTGTTCTCTGCTCTGCCTGGAGCCTGGGGACACTTTCTCAGTCACATCCCTCAGTGTGACCCATTAAAGGTAAAAGAAACTTTGGAGTTGGATTCTAACTCGGAGTTCTTGAGAGGTTTCTTCCCCTCCCTCTCAGGGACTGATGTTCAGCACAAAGCCCCAAGAGGGTCATTAAAGTCCTGCTGCTGTGTCTGTGCTGCTGAGCTGGGCCAGGCTCCCAGCACAGAGGATGATCATGAAAACTAGGAAAAGCTTCAAAAGCACATTTCTCTTGCTCAGCAGCTCTTCTCCCAGCCCAGCAGGGCTGGGGCACTGCCTGCAGCCACCCCGGGCACAGCCCAGAGGCACAGAGAGCTTCAATCAGTCAGGGCTGGGAAGGTGCTGAGAAGTGCCTGGGGCACAATCCCTCCCAGCCCTTGACACAGGAAGCCTCTGGCTGCAGAACAATGCAGCTGCAGCTCCTGGAGCCATCTCCTAAAGCTGGAACATGCCAGTGCCTACAGACCCTGTGAGTACAACTCTGAGTATTTCTGGTGTAGGGGAGGTGAATGCTCATGAAGCTCTGACATGCTGAGGGCTTCTGATCAGTCATAGAATATTTCCAAGACAAGGATTTTGATAAAAATTAGGACATTTCTTAAGACTTTGTATTCAGTTTCCTACCATTGGAGAAAGGCAGGGAGGAGGGGGACAAATAATAAAGGTATTATGAATTTTGACAAGTGCCTGAGACATCCAAACTGTTACTTTTAGTGATCAATAGGCTCATGGGAGATTCCTAATGTGCATTCAGCCACTCTGCCCATGGACAGCACCAGCATCACCTTTGCTGGACCCATCAGCCTTAGTTTGAGCTGTCCTTTCTCCAAGCTGCAAACAGAACCTGCCCCCAGCCAGAGCCCTGCAAACAGGCAGGGTTCTGTCAGGGCAAGGAGAGTGCACAAAGATTTGGGATCTGTGGGTGCTGGCAGGGAGAGATCAGACACAGGGAAACACCTGCAGGAGGAAAATCTCCAGGAAGCAGAGACAAGCTCAGGGAAGGAGAGTAAACAAAAGCCCAGCAATCCTGTAGCAGAGAGAGTTTAGAGATGTCCATAGGAGCCCCTGCAGTGCAGCCCATCCCTCTGAACAAGCCCCCTCTTTCCTGTCCCCCCAGCACAGCTTCTGCCCTCAGGGCCGGGCTCCCAGGTGTGAAGCCCCTCCTGTGCAGGCAGAGCTGCAGCCCCTCCATGTCCTTTCCTAAATTGGGGGCCCAGAGCTGGACACAGCACTCGAGATAAAGCTCAACCAGTGCCAAGCATAGCGGGGGAATCCCTGGCCTGGTCCTGCTGGCCACACTGTTCCTGATCCAGGCCAGGTGCCATTGGCCTCCTTGGCCACCTGGGCTCACTGATGGCTCATGCCCAGCCTGCTGTCCATCAGTGCCCCAGGTCCCTTTCTGCCTGCCTGCTGTCCAGCCACTCTGTCCCCAGCCTGGAGCACTGCAGGGGTTGTTGTGGCCAAAGTGCAGGACCCAGCACTTGAACTTGTTAAACCTCACCTTGTTGGGTTTGGCCCCTGGATCCAGCCTGTCCAGGTCCTTGTGCAGAGCCCTCCTACCCTGCAGCACATCAACACTCCCAGCCAACTTGGTGTCACCACGGTTCCATGGGGCCCTAGAGTGTCACAATGGTCTCCATGATTCCATGAGGCCTCCCATCCATCCATCTTTGGATTATACTGGGAGTGACTGGACTCCTATTGGGAGTATCTGAGAGTGACTGGCAACATACCTTGCACATCATCCCATACTGGGGGTAACTGGGAGCAACTGGGAGCACGCTAGGGGCAAATGGCATCATACTGGGACTGACTGGGCTGATCTAGCCAGAGGAAACTGGGACCATCCTGGGAGTGCTGGCATGTGACAAGGATCATCCTGGAGCTCACTGGGCTCATATTGGTGTTGAAAGGGAGCAACTGGGATCTCTGAACACCACAGGTTCCTTTCCCACTCACTGAAGAAGGAGCTTTGCTGTATCCATGTGTGAGGTGACCTTCACCTGAACCAGACGCTGTTAGGAGAAAAAGCTGCCTGTGCTGGAAACTCCCACACAACAAGTCAATGCCAAGAGAGCATTTTCCTCTCACAACTTCCCTCCTGGAGCCACAGTCCTTTTGGATCACACAGCAGGCAAGAGAACAGCACAAAATATTAGGCTGTGTCCAGTTTTTGGCTGGACCAGCAAATGGAGGGAGTGCCAGGGTCCGCTGCCACAGACTCTCCTCTTGAGGAACAGAACCCCCCCAGGCTCCATTCCAAATGCTGTGCACACCCTGCTGGCTAGAAACAACCCCTTTATTAAAAAGCTGTTGGCAGGAACTCTCCCAAAGAAATGGCATCTTAATGGCAATTTTCTTTCAAAATCACATCCATTCCAAAGGAAGAACAGAAAGCCCACAGCAATCCCAAAGGCACATATGGTGCACCTGGGGAAATCCTCGACTTAGGGGGCCGCGTGGGTGAAAAAATACCCATAAGAAGCCCCAGTGTCCAGAGTGCAAACTGCAGTAACCACTTGCTGGATCATTTTGGCTGTGCTGCACATGTCTGCAGACTGTCTGTCCCCCTGCCAGGACAGAAGGACACCCGTCAGGGGCTGGACTGGACTGGCTGCTGAGAATGCCTCAGGCAGGAGGATCCTCAGGCAATGAGCAGGCACCCAGAACCACTCTGACACTGAGGCCTCTGTGCCCCACAGCAACGGGAACACCACAAGGACACGGCAACGTTCCTGTGACATCACAGCAGCAGCTCACCCAAAAACCACCTGGAAGGTTCTCCTGGGTCACCAAGGAGCACAAAGGATCCTCAGAGGGCACAACCTATTGCCCTCCAAAGGATCCAAGAGGAACTCAGAAAACGCAGCAAATGAGGACACCCCACAACCCAGCCTGAACACTCAGAAGGAACAAAGATGTGACCAAAGAAAAGGAAACACAATTTTGTTCACTGATGCTTCTGATTAAAACCAGCAAGGCTTGTTCCCTCTGGGATCTTTGTTCTAGTTCTAAAAACAAACAAGGTTCTCTGCTGTAAATGTACAGAAAGAAGGAACTTGAGGGAAAGAAGGCTGAGCGTGCCAAAGCCTTGTGTGACTTCTTGGACATCCTGTGGCTGAGGGTGTCCAAGGCAATGGACTCACAAGCGGGGTCCCTGCCCTCCCGACTGACAGCTGCCATCTCTCCTTCAGCCCCGTGTGTGTCCCAACCAACCTCCTGTCAAGGGCCTCCATCCACACATTCCATCACCAGTCAGAGATGCTCATCAACGAGGTCACCCAGCATCCCTGAGGCCACAGCAGGGAGTGCTCCTGGCATCTGGTAGAGCACTGTGGCTTTCCTGGGATCCTTCTGGTGTCTGTGGCTGAGAGGAGTGGGGTGGATGGAACCAGGATGGGTCACAGATCAGCAGCCCCACTGCAAGCAGTGCTTTCTCCTGCTGTGTGGGGACCGTGTGGTGACTGATATTGGGACTGCTCTGGCTTTGGCTCCTGCAGAGCACACAGTGGGTCAGACACTGGGCTGAGGGAAGGGGTGCCATGGAAACCCGGCACAGGCATTTCTCTTTGGAGAGGGGGTTCTGCAGGGAGAAAGGAGAAGAAGAGTCTTTCCTGTCTCCTGAGATTCCCTCTCTTCCTTCAGCAGCCATATCACAATCCATCAGTACAAGAGTTGATAGGATCACTTCCATGCCATAGAACACAAGGCACTCAAAACTGAACCCTGCCAGAGCCCAGCCCTGCCTGCCCATTTGGAGGGTGTCGGGGAATGGAATCCAGCTGGAGTTGACCCTCAATGATACTTTGCCACTTGTGGGTTTCTCACAGCCTTAGAAGGGGTTTGAGATCTCTGTCCCCAACACCTGCTCACCCTTCAAGTGCACACACGTGCCTGGGGGCAATTCAGGTTTCCTGGAGTGGTGGCTGCTTCCCTTTGAAAAAGGAGCTGTTGCCTTTTCTGGTGTGCTTAACTCCCTTCTAACTATTAGAAAGTGGGTGAGTAAAGGAATTGTCCCTGGAGGAAAGGGACCAGAACATTGGGAAAAAAATGAAAGAAGTCAGAATTATAAATGAAATCTCTTTCATTTATTTGTATATTACTAATCTGTTACTACAGACAAGAGCGGATTACTGAGCAGGGTGCTGGGATTTGGGGCTTTATTTCTTGGTCTTGTATTTCTTAATATTTAATAGTATACCTATTCATTTTTAGACTTTTAAATCTTCAACATTAATAAGAATGGCAGGATGTCACTCACTGGGAAAATTCCCTTGCTCTTCCTACCAGGATTAAACTGTACAGTTGACTCCAAGTTGCCAGTGGATTCTCAAGATGGAAAATCCTGTTAATGCTGGGTTTGGTGTGATGTAAAGATGGGGAAGGGTCTCATCCCCTCCCAGAGGTGCCCCAAGCCCGCTCTGCTGCCACGTCTGCACTCACAGCCCCTCACGGCTGCCCTGCCCTGGGGACATGGTGGGACCCCCTCCTGCCAGGGCTGAGGCTCCTCATGGCCCCTCACTGCCCCTCACAGCTCCATGGAACTTCTCATGGCCCTGTAGAACCTCTCATGGCCCCTCACAGCCCCTCATGGCCCCTCACAGCCCCTCACAGCCCCAGGCGCGGGGCTCCTCCCAAAGGAGAAGGGGTCGGGCCCTGCTTGTTCTCCTTTTATTTCCGTCCCTTCACAGCGCCGAGTAAAGAAAGGCTGAATGGAGCCTTTCCCCAGCGTTTCCCTCGGGGTTCATTGCGGGCTGAAGCTCTGTGCTGGCGCTGGCCCGAGCACCACCATCCCTGCAGCCCCCAAGGCCTTTGCTGTCCCCCCGTGTCCATTCCCTGTCCCCGAGTCCCGCCCGGCTCTGGCAGCAGCAGCAGCCGCAGCGCAGCGGGCGCCGGCCCGGCCCGGCCGGGGCTCCCGGCCAGGAGCAGCAGCAGCGCCGGCCCTTCCCACCTGCTCCTGCCTCGGCTTCCCAGGGCTTTTTCCAGGGCAATTCTGGACTACAGCAACAATCCCCCACAAACAGCCCTCAGGCTTCCTCAGGGCCCGCCTCTGCTGCCCTGAGCCAGCCCTCAGAGGAAGAAAGGATCGGGTTCCAGCGCTGTTTTCAGCTCTGTTTTACTCACCCTGAGGTGACAGCAGGAGGCTCTTGGTGCCTTGGCCTTGGACATTGTAGATCTCGGCTGCTCTTGCCCCTCTTCTGCTTGGCACCTGAATTTTAGCAGTACAACTGCAATTGCCTCTTTCAATCAGTGCTGCCCAGAGTCCTCTTGTGATGGGGAACTCAGGATTTTTGTTTCAGGCATCATGATCAGTAGAGATCAGAATGCTCCCAAGTCCCTGAGCACTAAGTGGAGGGGAATGAAAGCCACACAGCGGACATTTGCAGTGCTCAAACACAGCCCTGTTGCTGCTGCTGCTGAAATAGAATCAACTGACAGAGGCCATCACACAAATTGCCTCTGCAGTGGCAAATAAAATGAAAAAATACACCAGGAGAAAGAAAAAACAGAACTTGTCGCTTCATTGCTTCTTCCGAGCAACAGCAGAAAGTGGAGATGCCCAGAGGTATTTCCAGCTGCTGCTGATCCCAGCTGGAGCCCAGCCTGCTGCCCAGTCCCAGTGGGAACCTGAGCCCAGCCCGGGCAGCTCCCGCAGTGTCGGGAGCTCAGCGCACGCGGGGCAGGCCCAGAGCCCCGGGCACGGCCGCCCATTGCGGGGCAGAGGCACAGACGGAATGTCCTGGGGCCCAAACCTCCTGCTCCTCACACAGGAAATGTGCTCAGACAGTGTTTGACGCTCAGCAGGGACAAGGCACAGCAGCAGCCAAGGGCATTGCTGTGCCCCTGTGCAGGAATCAAGACTCTGGCTCTTGGCTCAACACGGCAAAGTTCCCGTGTTTGGCCAGGCTCGGGGGCTGCCCGGGGAGCGCGGGGCTCGGGGCAGGGCCGAGCGGGCAACGGACAAACGGCCCCGGGGACAAACGGCCCCGGTGCTTCAGTTGCAGCAGCAGCGGCAGCACCAGCAGCAGCAGCAGCAGCAGCAGCAGCGGCAGCAGCAGCAGCGCAAAGAGAAAGCAGCAAACGAAACTACTTTATCTCTCCTCTGTATCTTCTCCTCTCCCCATCCCTCTGTTCTACCCTCTCCCCCGCGGTCCCTCACCCACTCCCGATCTCTCTGTCTTTGTGTTCTCCTTCTCTACCAGTTCCCCTCTCCCCTTGCCCGCCCGGGACATGCCCCCGGCCCGCTCCTGGCCACGGCCCCGGCGCCGGCCCCGGCCCCGACCGCGGCCCCGGGCGTCCTGTCCCGCTCTCGCCACCGCCTGGCTCCGGCCGAGCTGGCGCTGGCGCTTCTGGGCGGGCCTCAGTGCCTGGGGCTGGGGCGGTATCACCGCCCTTTGGCTCCGCCTGCTCCGAGCCCTGCCCCGGCCCTGGCCCTTGCCCCGGCTCCTCCCGGGGCCCGCGGAGGACACAGGCGGTGCAGCCGTTGCCGCCGCCTCCGCTGCGGCTTCCCCGGCCCGAGCTCCGCCGCTCGGCAGCGCGGCCGCTGGCCCCGAGCCGCCGCTGTCGCGTTGCAAGGAGCGGACGCCTGCGGATGCTCGGCCCGGGGAGGTCGGGGAGCGCTCGGGGGCCGTTCCTGGCCCCGGGCCGAGCGCTGACCGCCGCGTCTCTTCCCCAGGGAAGGCGCAGGAGGCCCTGCAGCAGCGCTACAGGATCGGCTCGCTGCTGGGGCGCGGCGGATTCGGCAGGGTTTTCTCGGCCACTCGGCTCTCGGATGGCGCCCCGGTGAGCAGAGGAGCCAGCGGCGGGCGGAGGAGGAGGAGGGGGCGGAGAAGGCGAAGGGGGCGGAGGAGTGGGATGGGGCTGGACACGGTAGGCGGCGAGCTGAATCCGCTGCTCCCTTTGGCTTGCAGGTGGCCATCAAAAAGGTGCCACGGAACCGCATCCGGGACTGGGGCGAGCTGGTGAGTGAGCGGGGCCAGCGGCAGAAGCCGGGGCGTGCCGGGCGGGGATGAGCCGGGGCCCGGCAGGGTGGGAGTCGCCGGGAGCCCTGCGGGGAGAGCGGGCGTGGGGCCAGCGGGGCGTGCAGAGCATCCCGGGCTGGCTGAGGGCTCCCCGAGCCTTGGCACGGGCTCAGCCCCACTGACGGCACCGTGCTCCTCCCGCAGCCCGACGGCACCAGCGCACCATTGGAGATAGTGCTGCTGGACAAGGTGTCCACAGGCTTCTCCGGTGTGGTGCAACTGCTGGAATGGTTTGAGCTCCCCAAGCACATCGTAATGGTGCTGGAGCGCCCAGAGCGATGTGAGGACCTGCGGCGCTACATTCGGGCACGGATATTCTTGTCCGAGGAAGAGGCGCGGGAGCTTTTCCGGCAGGTTCTGGAGGCCGTGCAGCACTGCACCAGCTGCGGGGTCCTTCACAGAGACATTAAACCAGAGAACATCCTGGTAGACCTGGACACCGGCGTGGCAAAATTGATTGACTTTGGCTGTGGCACCTACCTGCAGGACACAGCCTACACACAATTTGCAGGTGAGCCCACCCAGGGGTAGGCTCCCAGTCCCGGCATCTCCTGGCCCAACATCTCATGGCCCACCCAGGGTGTGGCAGCAGGGATTCTCCCAGGACTGGGGCTGGGGCTGGGGCAGCCAGCCTGACAAAATCCCCTGTGGGTGGGGGTAGCAGAGAGGGGGAGCCAGGACCTGTGCACCAGCTGGTTTGGTGTGCAGGTGAGAATGGGCTTGGCCTGCTGTTCTTCCCTGCTTTGCCTAGGTTCATAATATTTTTTGGGCAATGCCAGCAGGGAGGATGTGGGTATGGTTTTTCCCCAGCACTGTGAGTGGGTTTTTCCTTTGTGTGTCATGGTCAGGCCTTGCCAGGGTTTCTGCTGCCCTCTTCCAGCACCAGTGCCTTCTTTTCAAACCCTGGGTTTGTACACAAGTCCCAGGTGCTGGCGAGAGGGCAGCAGGTCACCCCATGTGCCACTGGGGTAGCCCCACATGCCCAGGGATGCTGGGGTCAGGCTCTGGGAGCAGCAGCATCCCCCTGATGAGCTCCATCCATATTCCACAGGAACACGATCATACAGACCCCCGGAATGGACCAACTTCGGATGGTACCATGGCGAGGCAGCAACCGTCTGGACCCTGGGCATCCTGCTGCATGAGATGGTCTGCGGGAAGCACCCTTTCAGGAGGGGCTGGAACATCAGCTGGGGCCATCTCCTGCTGCCACAACAGCTCTCCCAAGGTGGATCCTCATCTCTGGGCACGGGGGGAACACCAGTGTTGGGAGACAGCAGCGGGCTGGTGAGCATCCCGCTCTGGCAGCTGCTGAGGAGGTGGCACATGTCCTGCTCTCCTGCTCTCCTCCAAAACAAAGAATTGATGGGAAAGTTTAGGCCCAGCTCTGGGCACATCCAGCATGGCCTGGGCAGGGGTATAGTGGGGCAAAGCAGACAGGAGCCTTCTCCAACTGACCAGTGGTTTGTGGTTTCTCTCCCCAGATTGCCAAGATCTGATCAGGCGGTGTTTATCCCTGCACTACTTGGACAGGCCCTCATTAGAAGACCTGTTCTGTGATCCCTGGATGCAGGATATTCATCAGCCGTAGAAGAAGGGAGAGAGCCACAGGCACAGTGATGCAGGGACCTGGTAAGTTACAGCTCCACACATACCCTGGCAATCAGAAGCAAAGAAACCCAGACTTTTTTGTCCTGCCTGTGTCACTGCACACAGGGCTCATCGAGTGGGAACACGCAGCCCTTGTACTGGAGCTCAGCTGCTCTGCCCAGCACTGCTGGCCGCCATCTGAGCTGGTTTTGCTTGTCCTGGTTCAGTGACAGCCGGGCCCTGGGCAGAACCCTGACAGCCCGGTGTCACCCCAGGGAAGAAGGAGCCCCTGGAGAAGCTGCACCAGGTGGGGCTGCTGCTGCTGCTGGGGACATGGAGGACAACAGCAAGGATGACAACCACTTCCTCCACCTGGCCAGCGGCAGCTGGCGATGATGGACTTTGATTCTGGCACCTTCTTCAAAGCCAGGCTCCACAGAGAATTTTCAGGTAAGTCCAGACCCAGGGGATGCTCCCAGATTTGTGCATTGGCCGGGAACCAAAGGTTTCCCCTTTGCTGGGGTGGATGCAACTGATTCTTCAGTGGCTGCCCAGGTGGTTTTTGGCAGGGCTGGGGGTGTGGGCTGGGGTGGTTACGAAATGGGAGTGGGCTCCTGGTCCTGCCAACAGCCCCCAGCACCCACCGTGCCCCAGGCTGGGGCTGGGGCAGCCAGCCCAACACAAACAAACCCCCATGGCAGGAGCACAGGTGGGACTCCAGAACCTGAGCACGGCTGCTTTGCTGTGCAGGCAAGGAAGGGCTTGGGCTGCTCCACTCCCCTGCTTTGCATTGGGATCACCGTGATTTTGGGGGACAGTGCAGGGGGGAAGGGAGAAAGCATGGGCTTCCCTCACCCGTGGGTGGGTTTTTCCCCAGAATGTAGGGGTTGGGCCTTCCTCAAACTCCTGAGAGACGTAAGATTTCTTACCATTTTCTTCTTTCCCCTTTTGTCTGTAACCTATTTTCATTAATTTGTTGTTTGTTTTTCTAAAGGAAGCGTTCTTGGTGGGGTCCAGTCTGGATCGGGAAGTGCTTGGGACCAGCTGTGGTGTGGATGGGCCGTGCCCTTGGAGAAGGCTGAGGACATCGTTTGGGACCAGCTTTTCTTCTGGCAGCAGATGGCATGAGGTGGGTCCTCATCTCCTTGGCATGGGTGGGACAAGAGCTTTTGGGAGATGGCAGCGGGCACAGGAGCATCCCGCTCTGGGCAGCTGCTGAGGGGCTGGATCTGCCGTGGCTGGCTGCAGGCTGGGCACATGTCCTGCCCTCCTGCTCTGCTCCCAAAGGCAGCAGTGATGGGCAGCTTTGGGCCCAGCTCTGAGCATGGCCAGCATGGCCTGGGCACCGTGGGTGGCTGGGACAAGGGGACAGGAGCCTTGAGCTGACGGGTGGTTTCTGGTTTCTCTCCTTGCAGCCGGGCTCTGCGGATGCTGAGGCTGCTCTGGGCTCTGCCAGGGCTCTGCTGGGCTCAGCACCGGGCCGGGATCAGCCAAAGAAGAAATGGTGTGACCTGCAGCAGTGACTTGAGCATTTTGGCAATGCAGCTCAAGTCTGCAGAGTGTCCACCTCCAAAGGAAAACGTGACACCCCGCAAAAATTAAACTTGTTCCATAACTTCTGAAATGAAATCAATCTGGGATGACCCCAAATGTCATTTTTCAGCTTTCTCAAGCTGTAGCTCAGCCCTTCTCTGAACAGTTCTCTCCCCCACCTGCCTTTTACTTCACAATTGTTCCCTCCTTTCCCCTAGTGAGTTCCCAGCCCATCACAGTCTCCATCACACTGCAGCCTTCCTTGATGCCCCTCACCACGAGGAAGGCCAAGCCCCAGGCTCAGGGACTCATCCTGTCACTGGCTGAAGAGCAGCAATGTCTGCCTGTGCCAGGGGCTCTTGGATGTCTCTGTATCCATGGACAGAAGGGTCTGTCTGTGCCAGGGGCTCTTGGATGTCTCTGTATCCATGGACAGAAGGGTCTGTTTGTGCCAGGGGCTCCTGGATGTCTCTGTATCCATGGACAGAAGGTCTCTCGACTCGATCTTCTCGAGTGGCCCGGCTGGCTCAGTGATGAGGTTTCTCTTCACTCGAGTTTCGAGCCAGCAAATGTTTGTGGGGTTCACTGATTTTCTTCAAGAATCCAAGTCTATAGAGCGAGTAAAGAAATCAGGGGGGGACTCTCTCTTTGGTTTGCATTCCACAGTTTATTTCTGTGAAGGGGAATCCAAAGGACGAGAGACAAAGGATTTGGGCTCTGGGGGGTTTCTTTTAACAGGGTTTCTCGGAGGGTGGGAACATCAGAGAAAGAACCAATTATTTTTCTCAGTTAGCACATCTTACAAACTTTCTACAAATCAAGGTTACACACACCAAGATAAGAAATAACAGACACCAACTTCTTCAAATGCCCACAGAGGTGTAGGAGTATTCTCCACAGAGGGACAGAGGGGGAAAGAGGGGGGGCTTGGTTTCCTGGCAACACAGGGGGGAAAGAAAGGGAAGGTAAGCATGCCCTCCCAGCTTCCATAGCTCAGAGGCATTCTGGGACAGGAAAAACAAAGTTACAAACTTCCGTGTTGGAAAGAAGGGTCTCTCTTCTCTCAACCCCGTGCTTTCCTGGGCTAAAGAAACTTCAAGCAGCTGGAAATGCCAGCAGGGTTCTCTCTTTACTCTATCCGGCCTCTCGCCGTGGGGCTGAGGAGAGAAACTTCAGTAACCATAATAACTTGACGCCAGGTAAACAATTAGGAGAAAGAGAAGCTGGGAGGGGTGGGGGGGAAATCACAACTAAAAGATGAGAAAAAATACATTTCAAGCTATCAACTACAACATGTCCTTGCAAAGGTTTCCATAATACCTTTGTACCCATGGTATGGAATGAACACAGAGGGTGAAAGTGTCAGTCACGTTGTTTGCACACTCCTTCCTTCCCATACAAGACACATCCATGCACACCCCCACGTATAGATATATTAAAAGGATGGGGATGGATAGAGATTTCCCACAGAGCTCTAACTTTGGCATAACTCACCTTGTAAGCCATGGCCAGGGGATTTTTTTCCCAGCTCTGTGTGAGTAGGTGTCCATGAACTGAAGGGAACAGCATTTAGAAGCAGTTTCAGGATTTCTAGGCAGGAAAGGGAGCTGACAACCATCCACATAACTCACCATATTCGTTGGGATGGGCTGCTGGCTCTTTAGGAATATGGCATAATGGAGACACGAGACTTGGGATAATCCCAGCTCTCTGTGGATCTGTGCAAAGGTGGAGCAGCAGAAACACCTTGTGTCTTCTTTGGGGACACAAGGTCCAAGGAGCTGGGGTGGTGGCAGAGCGTGACCTGGGCTGGTGGCAGGTGAAGTCCCATTTCATGACATCCCGGAGTGGCACAGGACAAAGCTCCAAGCACGCACAGCCCCACTGAAGGAGTCCTTGGAGTGCTGCACATCCCATAAAAAAAGCTGCATTCACTCAGTCCATTGGGATTTATCACTTCCATTTGCAACGCTTTAGGTCCAAGTTTCAAACTGCAAAATTTTTACACTCAAGACACAGTCATGAAGAACATGTATTTCAATTTCCTATTCCTTTAACTGCAGTGTAAAATATCTTAATATTGGAAAACATCCATCAAATCTGTAAAGGAAGGCAGCTAATGGATCCTTTCCACTAGCACGTGTACAAACTAAGTAACTAAAATCAAAGCTGAGTTCTCTTTTTCAAAGGATCAGTTACCTCTTTCTTACTCCAGAGTTACAGAAGATTTTTCACTACACATTTGCGAGTAATTTTTATCTTTCATATTTTTTTTGTGTGGTTTTTTTTTGTTGTTGTTGTTTTGTTTTTTTGTTTTGTTTTGGTTTGGTTTTTTTTTTTGTTTTTACAGAAAGCATCTCCTAGAAAAGGCATGTCCTTTGCTCCGGGTTCCCATGTGGAGCAGCTCCCTTCCCGCTGGCTGAGCTGCTCAGGCAGAGCCCGGCAGCTCCCCGCTCTGCAGGGCTGAGGCTTTTCCCCGTTGCTGGGCCCAGACTGATGGAGCAGCAGTGCTGAACACGGGCACACGCAGAGGGACCAGAGCAGCTGCCTTTGTCCACCTGAAGCTCCAAGGCCAAAGTCTGAGCAGGCAGGGCTGGAAGAGACTCGCAGGCTCCCTGTTGGCTCTGCTGCCCCACTTGTGCCCGGCCCAGCTCTGTGTGAGGCAGAGGGAGAACAAGGGGCAGCTCCCTCCCAGCCCCAGCCCAGGGACCCCTCCAGCCCCGGGCCTTGGGGCACTGTCAGCACCTGCTGCTCCAGCCACGGCTTCTGCTGGCACTGCCAGCAACAACCAAACTGGGGCTGGTCCCGAGGGAGCAGCAGCAGTGCCTGGATCTGATCCCTCAGTCTGGGGCAGCCCCCTGGGGGAACAGAGGGCACAGCAAGAGGGACAAAACCAGGCAGGGTCAGAGACTGGCAAGAGCCAGAGCTGGGAGCAGGAGCAGCTGCTTCATTGCACTCTTGGAGAAAGCTCTTGGCTGGGTCAAAGCGCTGAAAGGTGTGAAAGGCAGAGAGGAGGCCACACCAAACAATGCTCCTGTTTTCACACCCTCCTGTAATAAATGGAAATTATTTGTGCTAACTAAATTGTAATTATTTGGAAAGTTATTATGAGGAGCAATGAAGGGAATTGGTGTCACAAGGCAGATGTACCCCCCCCCACAGATGTTACATGTTAAAATTGAGGTAGAGCATGTAGTTTTGAGATAAGAAATGTCCTAAGACAAAATCGACCTTGAGATGGATAAAGTTGGAATGACTTTAGGCATAAGGCCTGAAAATTATAAAAGCTAAGACTAATTAGTGGAGCACAATGCTTACTTTCATAACACTATGCTTAGTACGCCCGTGCAACCTGTGAGGTTATCCAGAGGACAATGAGGATGAGTGTAAGCCTTCAACCAAAAGACCACCAAAAGAAGACTGAAGACCCCCTAGCAACACGTGAAGCATGCACCATGAAGAATAGTGATTTAAATTTAAAAATTGGAAGTAGGGGGAAACTTATGGAAAACATGAATGAATATGTAGAAGCATAAAGTATATAAGTTTAGTTTGAATTGCATTTTTTGTACGTGAGGTAGGGTGAGAAGCCCTCCACATACTCCGGTCAGTTTTGCTTATGCTTTAATAATACTTAATTACTGACAAACTATATATATATATACACACACACACACACACATATATATATATATATATATACCTGAATATATTTACTAAATTGTACTCTTTTACTAAATTGTATTTCTTTTATACCAAAATTGTATTCAATGCACTAAATTCTATCCATTTTTTCTTGATTATTCAATTACTATTAACTCAATAGACCTAGTTGTCAAAATTCTAATTTCATTTAGAACACTAACAAAAATGAGCTACCAACAGAGCTTGTTTTGATCTACATCACACTTTGATACATGTCCCTCCTCCTGACAGCGACTCCTCTGCAGCTGCTCTGGGACATCTCCTGGGCCCAGCCCAGTAAGAGCAGATTTCACTGGAGCTGAGGTGCTCGAGGGGGCCCATTTCAATGCTCTGCTGAAGCCCAAGGACATTGTGTTTCCCCAAGGAGCAATGTTCCTTTCTGGCACTCGCTGGCCCATGAGGGACCTGATTCACTTGCTGCCCCTGGGTGAGTTACAGCCACAGCGAGAGGGAGGAGCCCAGCCATGGCTGCTGCTGGGTCCAGACATGGGGTGAGATAAAACTGTTCTAAATGAAATTAGAATTTGGACAACTTGGTCTCTTGGGTTAATGACAGTTTAATTAAAAATGAATACAATTTAGTAAATTGAATAATAATTTGGTATAAAAGAATGCAATTTAGTAAAAGAATGCAATTTAATAAAAGAATACAATTTAATAAAAAAATGCAATTTATATATGTAATTTGCAAGTAATTCCATATGATTAAAGCATAAGGAAAACCGACTGGGGTACAGGGAGAGTTTCTCACCCCACCTGACGTACAAAACTGACCGGGGTACAGAGGGGGCTTCCCACCCTGCCTCACACAGAAAACAAAGCACTTTAAGCTGAACTTATACACTGTATGCTTCTACATATTCGTTAATGTTTCTCATAAATCTCCTCCTATTTCCAATTTTTCTGACTTTACATCACTTTTCTTCACAGTGCATGCCTCACTTGTTGTTAGGGGGTCTTCAGTCTTCTTTTGGGGGTCTTTTGGTGAAGGCTTCTCCTCTTCCTCATTGTCCTTTGGATAACCTTACAGGTTTGCATGTGCTTACTGAGCGTTGTGTTATGTAAGTCTACTAATTAGTCTGATATTCACTGATTTTCAGGCCCTATGCCTACAGTCATTCTAATTTTGTCCATCTCAAGGCCGTTTTCAACTTGGGACATCACTTATCTTCTAAACTACAGCCTGTACCTCAATTTTAACATGTAACATCTGCAAAGGTGCATTGTAGCACTGATCCTTTTGATTGCTTCTAAATAAGTTTCCAAATAGCTCCAATTTAGTTAGCACGACTCAATTCCATTTATTACAATGCTGAGCCACAGCTTCAGAGCATCTCTCCCAAAATCCCAGAATCACAGAATGCCTTGGTTTGGAAGAGACCTTCATGTTCCTCTCATTCCACCCCCTGCCATGGCAGGGACATCTTCCACTATCCCAGGCTGCTCCAAGCCCCTTCCCACCTGGCCTTGGACACTTCCAGGGATCCAGGGCCAGCCACAGCTTCTCTGGGCAAGCTCTGATCTCTGCCCAGGTGAGCAGGGACAGGAGCCGAGGGAACGGCTGGAGCTGGGCCAGGGCTGGGCTGGGCTGCAGATCAGCAAAAGCTTCTTCCCCCACAGGGGGCTGGGGCACTGCCCAGGCTCCCCAGGGAATGGGCACGGCCCCGAGGCTGCCGCAGCTCCAGGAGCCTTTGGCCAGCGCTGCCAGGGATGCACAGGCTGCGATTGTTGGGGTGTCTGTGCAGGGCCGGGGGCTGGACTCGATGATCCCAATGGGTCCCAGATCCCAGCTCAGCCCCTTGTGCAACTCTCACCCTTTGGCTCAGCCTTTGTGTCCCCTGGAGGCGCTGGCAGAGCTGATGGGGTGGGGCAGGAGCGGGGTAGCCCCAGCATTGCCCTGGCAGTGACACCACAGCCGGGGCAGCCCCAGCGTTCCCCTGGCAGTGACACCACAGCCGGGGCAGCCCCAGCGTTCCCTCCCTGGAGACGCTCCAAGGGAAGAGGCCAGAGCCACGTCCAGTCAGCGGAACTGAGCGGCCACTGAGCACCCCCGGCCTGGGCTGCTGTGGATTCCTCTGCACACAGCTCGGGGAAGGTCCCCTTGGCCACCCCGACAGTGCCACAGACAAGTGTCACACCCAGTTACAGAGCTCTGCCCAGAGCTGACAGGGGCAGTTAATTGAAAAAAACAAACAAGCACATTCCGGGAAGGTCTTTGTGCATCGAGCCTTTGCTGCAGCCAAGGAAAGCTCCTGGCTCAGGGTCACCTTTCCTGCTCAGCCAGAGCCCCGAGTGCCCCAGCAGCAGCAGCAGCAGCAGCAGAGAATGGCAGCATTGCCACGGGCTGGCTGAGGAGGGGGAGATTTCCCCCTCGAGAGAGGCTCCTCTGCCAGGTTTTGCATTCAGGCAGCTGCAGATCCCTCAGCTCTGGTTGCACAGCAGCTGGAAATGCAAGTGCAGGAGCTCTGTTCATGGCCAGCCACAGCGGGTGACAGCAAGGCCAGGGCCCTGGCAGTGAGACATTTGCAGGGAGCGCCTGCTGCAAGCGCTGGGGGCTGGAAGTGTGTGCAGAAAACAGCCCGAGGGTCTCTGGCCCAAGGGAAAAGGAACAAAGCTTCAGTTCTGGCCTCCGCAGGGAGCACCAAAATGGTTCCTTTGCACGGCCAAGTTCCATTGGCCGGTGTTGTAGGGCCCCCTGAGGAGAGCTCAGGGTGTTCAAAGTGCCTCGGCCGGAGCAGCTTTTTGTCCCGCTGCGGGGCCATTGCCGCGGGCTCGGGGTCCCTGGGAAGGCGAAGGAGGAGAGGGTGGAAGCGGTGGGTTTGTGGTTTTAGGGTTTGGATGGTTCTTTTGTGGGGGGTGATGGCCGGTTGTGATTTTGGTGTTCCTGTGGGGTTGGGGGAATGTTTTTTTGTGAGCTGTGCCCAGCGGTTTGCAGCCCAGCGGGTGCGGGGAGCGCTGGCGCAGCCCCGGCCCGGGCGGGGCGGCCCCGGGCGGGCTGTGGGAGCCGGGAGCGGCCGGGCGGGCCCGGAGCCGCCGCCTCGGGCCGGGAGCCCCCCGGGCAGAGCTCTGTGCTCGGGGCCGAGGCCCGGGCAGCGCTGGGCGGCCCGTGGGCCCCCAGCACAGGCGGGTCCGTGTGGCCGGGCCGGCGCCGTGTCCGCAGAGGGCTCCGAGGGGAGCGGCCCGGGCCGGCCGTGGCCGTGCGGGGCCTGGCGGGGCTCGGGGGGCCGGGCTGGGCCGGGCAGAGGCTGAGGGAGAGCGGGACAAGCGCTGGCACAGAGGCCCCGGGCTCGCCGTGCCCCCCTGGCCACGCAGCCGGGCTCGGGGGCCGCCTGGCTCAGAGGCAGCCCCGGCTGCGGGGGTCCCCGGGGCTCTCTGGGGAGGGGGCGGCAATGGGGGCTGCCGGAGCTCTGTGCCCGGGGCTGGGCGCGGCTGCCGAGGGAGCGGAGCATGCAGGCTCCCCCCGTGCTGGGGCTTGATCTGCCCGCCTCAGGGGCTGCATTGTCAGCCCGGAGCCGCGTGGGGATGGCCCGGGACCAGCAGGGCTGGCAGGGAAAGCGGCAATGGGGGCAGCAGAAACGGGCAATGCCAGTGCTGGGGGTGCTCCCGAAGCCTGCAGATGTTGGGAGCATGAACAAGGGGGCCCAGGGATAGCCCAGGAGCCTGAAACAGGGAGCCCAGACATTGCTGCCCATCCAGGACTCCTGGGATGCCAAAGTGGTGAGGCCAGAGAAGGGGAGCCTCCTGGCTTGCCAGGAGCCCCAAGCAGCCCAGAGAGGGGGAACACCAATGCAAACTTGACCCACAGCAATCCAGACATCGGGAGCCTCCAGGACCCCAGGGTGGAGGGACCAGAGAGGGTAAACGCATGGATGGGTGTTTTTGGTGAATCTTGGCCATTTGTGTATTTTAGGGGACTGAATCTTAGTGTTTGGGTGGTTTATATGGGCACCAGATGCTCGGTGACTTGTAGAGATGGACTTGGAGAGTAGGAAACCCCTAACCCAAAGTGCTCATCCATTGCATTTTCTGAAACCAGGATTTCTCATTCGTGAACTTTGGGTGGATGGAGAAGGTGGCTGCGAGGAAGAGGAAGATACCCCAGGACACCCAGGCAGGTGAGGAGGAAGTCAGTGCCCCTTTCCCTCTCTCTCCTGCTCCATCTCTCAGCCCAGCCTGGCCCCCGGCTGCAGGACAACCCCGCTGCCGACACCGTCCTGCCGGGGACGCACTGGGGGGATCTCCTTCCCCTTCCCTCTGGCACAGAGGCAAATCCCATCCTCTCCTTGTCCTTCCTCCCCCAGACAAGGAGCTGAGGATGGAGAGCAGGGAGGACAAAACCCCAGGACAGAACCTTGTGGAAGAAGCTGTTTTGAGCAGCTGCAGTGTGCAGCAATCCAATGAGGAGCAAAATCCTCCTGCAGGAGGAGGGGCTCCAAACCCAACCCAGGGTGCTCTGAGGAGGAAAGACCCACCCTGTGCTGGGAAGGCGGACAGAGATCCAGCCAGGGCTCTGAGCTGGTGGTCCATGAGCAGCTTCAGGATGGGGAGAAGCCCTACAAGTGCTTGGAGTGTGGGAAGAGCTTCAGGCGGAGCAACAGCCTGATCTGCCACCCAATGATCCACACTGGGGAATGGCCCTACAAATGTGGGGAGTGTGGGAAAGGCTTCAGCTTCAGCTCCAAACTCATCATCCACCAGATGATCCACACTGGGGAGAGGCCCTAGGAGTGTCCTGAGTGTGGGAAGAGGTTTCAAACCAGCTCCCATCTCCTCGTGCACCAGCGGATTCACACGGATGAGAGGCCCTTCCGCTGCCCTGACTGCGGGAAGGGCTTCAAGCAAAACTCCCACCTCATCATCCACCAGCACATCCACACTGGGGAGAGGCCCTACGAGTGTCCCCAGTGTTGGAAGAGCTTCAGCCAGAGCTCTCACTTGACCAAACACCAACGGAGGCACCGGTAAGAGAAGCCCTGTAAATGCTCTGAATGTAGGAAGAGCTTTGTCCCCTGCTCCAGGATCCTCCCCCATTGGAGGACTTTGACTGTGAAGAGACCTGGTGATCCATGTTCTTGAGGGCCGAGGTTTTCAGGAAGGTGGCAGCACCCCTGACATCCACACCGCTGTGGCGCATGTTCCCTGTGATCCATGCAGGGAAGACACCTGTACCTTTTCCTGCCCATGGCAATGGTATGATTTGGGATTGAAGAACATGAGAGTCTGGCCATGGTCCTGTCATTATATTCAATCCCATCTCAGGTTGTTGCCAGGGGCAGGAAAAGGAGTCCCTCTCTTTCACCAGTGGAGAAGGATGTCCTTTCCAGACAGGAGGAAATACGTGGCCAGAAGAAGCCAGGTGGTGTGTATTTCCCTGCAAATAGTTTGTCTAACCTCTTTTGTTAGCAAAATTGTTTCTGTTCCTGTTTGTTCCTTATCTCATTGCTGTTCCCAGTAAATTGTTCTTATCCCAGCCCAGGATCTTTGCCTTTTGTGCTTTCCATGGGAGGCAAGAGGGAAGCGAGCGGTGACGCGGTTTTGGCGGGAGCAGGAAATTGGGGAATGCCATTCCTGAAGCCCAGCCCGTGGAAACCGAGCATCCCAGCTGGTGCCAGGCCTGGTTGCCATGGCAGCAGCCTTGGGAGTGGGTCCCTGGCTGGGGGCTGTGGAACCTCTTCCCTCTGGTGCCCAGGGCCAGGAGTGGAGGCAGCGGCTGGAGCTGAGGCAGGCAGGTTTAGGCTGGATGTGAGGAAAAGGTTTTTGCCCCGAGGCTGCTGGGGCACTGAACAGGCTCCCCAGGGAGGGCTCCCAGCTCCAGGGCTGTCTGAGCTCCAGCAGCGTTTGGCCAGCGCTGCCAGGCCAGGGCTGGGATTGTTGGGGTGTCCTGTGCAGGGCCAGCAGTTGGACTGGAGGATCCCCATGGGTGCCTCCCAACTCAGCCAATTCTGTGGCTCTGTGATCCCATGAGCCTGGGGATGGGACTGCAAATGGTTGCCATGGCAACGGATTCTGGCTCCAGGCCTGAGCTGGTGTCCATGGCAACCACCCCTGGCATGGGGTCTCCATGGAGCTGCCAAGGGACTGATCATAGCAACAGGGGCTGTGATGGTTGTCATGGAAACAGATTATAGCAACAGGGGCTGTGATGGTTGCCATGGAAACAGACCATAGAAATAGGGACTGTGATGGTTGCCATGGAAACAGACCATAGCAACAGGGGGCTGGTGATGGTTGCCTACCAAGGATCAGATTTGTTACAGTCCCTCAGAGGGGCTCCATGGGGACATTCCAAGAGTCTCCAGGCTGTTCAAGAGCTGGAATGTCACAGGCACAGACAGGGGCTCCACAGAGACCTCCCAGGGGTTTCTGGGGATGCTGAAGAGCCGTGTGGTCAGACGCAGTCACAGCAGTTCCATGGTGACATCCCAGGGGACCCTGGGCAGCAAAGGCACCGCTGTGTCACAGACACTCCCGGGGGTCCACGGTGACATCCCAGGAGTCCCCAGGCTGCCAAAGAGCCGGGATGTCACAGACACTCCCAGGGCTTCCTGTCATGGGCAGAGTGGGAGCTTCAGGCAAAAGCTTTATTTCTTCATTGGATAAAGTCCTGCTGAGTCATGAGGTGGAGAAATGACACCCAACAGCCACCAGGGATCCTCAAACCCCTCCAGGATGCCTCGACTTTTAAATTCCTTCTGAGATAAGAGACTGGGAGCAGCTGGATCCATCCCAGTTCCAGACTATGTCAAAGGTTTATGTGTAAGGACTGAACAGGTAGAATTGAACCCTAATGCAATTTGTCCCACAGGATTAACACTGCAATACCATCTGTCTTTTTTGATGTCCATGGCCTAAATTTGTACTCTCCCTGAAACGTTTCCTGTATGCAAGGGTATCAGCCGGAAGAAAACTGCTAGTTCTGGCTGGCCTTCGCCTCTGGGGGTCACCTTGCATCAGCCTGGGAAAGAGTTGGGCTCTGTTCCTTCCATTCTAAGGAAAATAACCAGCCATCTCGTCCAGGGACCATGGCCAAAATTAGAATTTGGCCACCAAAATTCCGTCTATCCTATGATTGTTCCCAGACAAAAGAAGCCACAATAGAGAAGATGGGCTGGCCCTGTACTCTTGTGATTTTCTTAGACTATGAGTAGAATGTTTTAATTTGAAAACACCTTGGAGAAGGCCCAGAGATCTCCCAAGGTGGAGTCTGGAGGCCTCAGGCACATGACCACTCTCTAGGGACAAAGGAGCTGTGTGCTCTGTGGGGTGGAGACTGAGGACAGTGGAGGAGAGCCATGGGACAGTTTAGAGAGCGGTTTCAGAGATGGTGGATCCTTTTGACATAGTGGAAAACAGCCAGAGAAAGAAAGAATTGATGCCAAGTGCAGCTGTGGAGGCCCAGAGTGGAGACCAGGAGAAAGGAATATGTGTCCTAGGACAGGGCTGTGGTGCAACACATCCCCCAAAAGGAGTCTGGAGCAGCCCAAGGCTTTGTGTGGCCAGGCAGAGGCAGGCAGGACGCAGAGCTGTCAGCAAAGGAAGGGGCCAGCGAGGTGGGGCAGCCGGGAGATGACGACAGCCTGCAGGGACAGAGGCGCAGGGCATGGACACCGTAGGGCAGCCTGGGCTGGAGAGGGCACAGGGATGGGCAGCAGTGGCAAGGCCCTGCCAGAGGCAACTTGTGCAGCCCTTTGGCCATGGCTGCTGTCCCTGGGCCTGAGGCCAGCAGGGGACAAGTGACCCTGGCAGCCCTGGGGCCTCATTGCCTCCTTGTCCCTGCTCAGCAGCCTGGCAGGGGCCGCCCCATGGTGCTGCCCTTGGCATTGCACATCCCCACATGCCAGTGGCCCGGGAAGAGCCCTGAGCAATGAGGGAGGGACAGCATCTGCCTTGCCAGGGGCTGGGGCTCAACCCTTGGCCCTTGGCATTCCTGAAACACATCCAGCTTTGCTCAGCACCAGAGATACCTTTCCCTTGCTTGTCCCCAGCTGTCATCAGGGCCTCCTGTGTTCTGCTCTACCTGGAACCTAAGGATGATTTCTCACTCATGTCTCACATTTCAACTACATGAAACTTCAGTGTTTCCATCTGATTTTGAGTTCTTGAGAAGTTTTGTAGAGCACACTCTGAGGGACTGAGTGTGATGCAAAGAGCCCCAAAGGGCCGAGAGGGTGATGAAAGTGCTGGTGCTGTGTCTGTGCTGCTGAGCTGGGCCGGGCTCCTGGCCCAGAGGCAGCTCCTGGCAAGGGCAGCGCTGCAGAGAGACAGCTCTGGCCAGGAGCAGCTCCTGAGCACAGCCCAGCAGGGCTGGGGCCCTGCCAGGGCAGCTCAGGGACACGAGCAGGCCCAGACAGAGCTCCCAGGGGCTCAGCACTGGCAGGGGCTGTGGGATGTGCCAGAGGGGGCTGTGTCACAGCAGCACCTCTGTGGCTGTGTCCTGGAGCCCCAGAGCAGCTGGGATGTCAGAAAGGGGCTGTGTGACAGCTCCGAGTGGGTTGTGTGAGGTCACAGATGGGGCTGTGACATCACAGAGTTTGTTGTGTGAGGTCACTGAGCAGCTACAGCATCATAGGGGGGATTCTGTGCAATCAGAAATCAGGGTGTGACATCAGAGTGTGGCTGTATGACATCACAGTGTGGGCTGGGTGATATCACTTAGTAGGTTGTGACATCACAGACATTACTATGACATCAGAGGTTGAATGTATGTCATCATAGAGAGGGTTGTGACATCACAGAGAAGAGTGTGTGATGTCAGAGAGAAGGCTGTGACATCAGAGTGGGTTCTGCCACCTCAGAGGGGCTGTGGCATCACAGAATGGCTGTGGGACATTGCAAGGGCAGTGGGGTCTGGCACAGGGGGACAGGGACCTCCTCGGCAGCGTCCCCGTGTCCCCCAGGGCCAGAGCCTGGGCCAGGGCTCCTTCACCCTGTCACCAACAAGGGCTTGAGAGCACTTAAAAAATCCCCAGCAAGGGAGCAGCAAAAACCAGATTTAATATTAAGCACCAGCAGCACAAAGTTCCTTGGCAAGAGTCACTCTGCTCCTGACTGGACACTTCAGGCACAGCAAGGAAACAAAGCAACAACAAAACCAAACAAAATCCAGGCAACTAAACCAGAAATGAACCCAGAACTGTCCGTGTGCTTGTGCGCGTGTGTGTGTGTGTGTGTGTGTGTGTGTGTGTGTGTGTGTGTGACAAGAGGACAGTGAGGGCAAAGATAAAAGGAATACAGCCTAGACGCTTTACAGAGCTCAAACTTAACAGGACTTCACTTATACCTCAACCTTAACTGATAGCACAAATGTCACAATTTAGCAAAAGAGCTGTATTTACTATATTTAACCTAACTTAGAACCTATGACTTTTTGATTTAACAGAGGGATAACCCTTAACAATATTCAACTTAGCTTATAACTTATATTAAACTTAGCAAAGAGCAAGACTAGGCAGCATTGAACTTAGTTTATACCTGGTGACTTACCCTCACTCACAGGCCTGACTGACTCAGACCTCCAAGGCACCCCAGCCCCTCCGAGAGCAGCATTTCTGCCACATTTGCCAGGGCACAGCGCTGGTGTGTGCACACAGGCACAAAGAGGCAGTGCAAGGCAGCTGTGAGAAATTGCCCTGCAGGGCAGGGAAATGCTCCCTGCGGATGCTTTGGCATCTCCCCAGCGGGCGAAGGGCTGAGCCTGGAGGAGTGCGGGGATCGGCCCAGGCTCCGTCGTTGTTTGGGGATGCCCCGAGTGCAGCAAACGGGAGAGTTCCCGGCTCGCAGAGGCCCCACTCCGAGGGAGGTGGCTGGCCCAGGAGAGCTGCAAGGGGCTCCTTTTGGAGCGCTGTTTGTAGGGCCCCAAGAGAGGGGCTTCAGGCACAGCAATGTTTCATCCTGGCCGCACTTGGCATCAACAGCTTTCTTTGCAAGGCTGAGAACAGGGATGTTGTGCCACGGAGGGAACAGAAACAGTTCCCAGGGCTGCTCCTGAAGCAAGCAGGAGCTGGTTGGCAGCAGCAGTGCCTGGGAGCAGACAGTGTTTCTGATGAGCTGCACAGGAGCTGAGCTCAGGGGCTGTTGGCCAAGGCCCAGGCCCAAGGAGCATTTCTCAGCTGGCAGGGCGGCCTGAGAAGGGGAGGGGGGAATGCACCAGCACAGGGCCCCATGGAACCAAGGGACATCTGTGACATTGTGGGGCACCATGAAATAAAGCATTGTGACACTGTGGGACCTCATGGAACAGTGAGACCATTGTGGTCCCCACAGAACCAAGAGGACCACTGGGATACTGTGGGGCCTCGTGAAACCAAGAGGCCTTTGTGACACTGCAGGGCTACACAGAACCAAAGGTCCATTGTGATATTGAGGGGCCTCCTGTAATCAGTGGTCCATGGTGACACTGTGGAGCCAAAGGAGACCTTTGTGACACTGCAAATCGCCAAGGTCCATTGTGACATTTCAGGCCTCATGGAACAGAGGAGTCACGAGACATTGAGGGGCCTGTGGGACCACAGACACCATTGTGACACTGCAAGGCCACATGGAATCGCTGGGACCATTGTGACACTGCAGGGCCTGATGGATCTTGAGGCCATTGGGACAACTCCATGGAATCAAGAGTCCACTGTGACACCGCAGGTCTTCTTATAATCAGTGCTCCACTACGACACTGCTGGATCCCATGGAATCACAGCACCATTATGACACTGCAGGGCCCCATTGAAGGAAGGGTCCATTGTGACTCTATGGGGCCCCATAAAATCAAGGGAACACAGAACGGGTCTGGCTGCTTTGGCCTCCCAGGGGCCACCTGACTGGTCCAACTGACCTTGACATGTTGAGGGTCTCTTCTCATCTGCTACTGAAACACTGGGGAAGGCACTGTGAGTTCCTTCCTGTGGGAAAGAACTGTCCTGCTTCTCCAGGCATCCATGGCCAAAATTTGGATTCCACCTCCAACATTCCCTTGATCCAAAGACTGCTCCCAGACAAATTCTGCCATTACTGACAAGTCGGGCTGGCCTTGGCCTCCTGATGTCCAGCTCTCACCTGCTTTCCAAACCCTGGGCCTCTGTGCTTTCCTTCCTATGGAAAAGAATTGTCCATCTCAGCCAGGTGCCCATGACCAAAACTGGAATTCCACCTCCAACGTTGCCTGTTATGAGAGACTGGAGGAGATTGTTGGCTGGAAACATTTTGTGTTTCAAAGGGGAGGAAGGGGCAGATCCAGCCTTGTCCAGCCCTGTAACCCCAGCACTGCACTTCCCTGGAATCCCAATCCCACCAGAGCCTCTATCCCAGCCCAGCACTGTCTGCCAGTCCCTGGCACACCAAAGGCAATGCTCCACACTCACCTCTGGAACCCTCAGCCCAGCTCCTGAGTGACCAAATGATTGAAAATCCCATCTGGGGAATGGGCTCAGGAAGACCAAGGTGTATTTAAGGCTGACCACAAGGCAAGCACACATCTTGACCCTACCTCCTCTTGGGATTTCTCTCTGAACACTGCTGGAATCCAGGAGTTGGTAGATGTGTGTGTGCTTCTCTGTATCTTCTTTGTCTTTCTCTCTTTTTGTGTCTTCTTTTTCTATTTCTGTCCTCTTGCAAATTTGGATTAACTTAAAATTGAATGGGTTTATAGTTTGTGAGGTTGAATGGGCCAAATTAATGCTTTGAGAAATGTTTTTTTGTTGATTGAATGTCATATTAAACCATTTGTCAAACCTTCTCTGATTTACCAATAAGGACTGTTTTCTGGTTTTGACCTCTTGAAGATCTCTTATCAGTATTTCTCCAGTGCATCCAACTCAGAGGACACAAACAAATATAATTCCTTTTAAATCTCCTTGAGAGAGTTGTTTGGGGGATGGGGCTCAGGCTTTGTCTGTCCTGCTTGGCACAGCCCAGGCAGGGCTTTCACAGCCCCATTCCACACTCCATTTCCCACCTGGAGCCGCTGGTGCCTCTGAGTTCTGCTTCCCCAGCCCCAGGGACGCTCTCCTTGTCTGCCCATTCCCCCAGGGTCTCTGGGCAGGGATGGCCTCAGTGGGGGCTGCTGACATCCTCAGCAACTTGGAGGCTGCTACTGCTGCTGCCTTTTACTTCTCCAGAGGCTTGTTCAGCCTTCAGCTCTTCAGGTCAGGAATTCAGTGCCCCAAGGCTCACTAATATTCAGAACACCTTAACAAGCCAAACCTCTGGAAATAACTTGATTCAAGTTTCCAAATCTGATGGGGATTGCCATGGCACCCAAACCCAGCAGTGGGGTCAGTGCAGTGTCCATGGCAACAGCCCCTTGCAATGGCCCAGGGCAGGTTGGGATGATAATCCACCCTCACAGCTGGCCCAGGGCAGCTCTGCAGTGCCCTTCCCCACAGCCTGTCTGCACAGAAACACTTCCAGGGCTCTCTGCATTTCCCTTCCCTCACTCTTGACTCACTCACACACCTCCCAACAACCCACTTGGTGCTTTCAGCTGCAAGGAGTTCAAAGCTTGTCTGTCCTTCAGCAGCTGCTCTAATTCTGCCTTCAGCCAACTCTGGCTTTGTGTTTCTTGTAGAACTTCCCGTGTGTCTGAAACATTCCTTGCATGGTTCTGCCTTGGGGAAGGGGAAGTTCCTTGGTGGCACCTTGTGCTTGGCACACGCTTGAGGAGGGTGTCTGTTTTCCATGGGGAAACTCAGGAGTTTTAGATTGCTAAAATCAAAGAAGGAAAACCCCTCTTTGCCTGAGTGCAGCCATTTGTGTGAGCAAAGCAGGTCCCTGGGGAGTGAGGAGAGACAGGATGGGACTGGGGAATGTGGAGCAAGGTTGTCCACACTGGGTCAGATCTCAAGACACAGCTTCTCTGACCTGGCCAGACGTTCTTAGGAGAGACCCTGGATCAATATCCATCACTGAATGCTGCAATCCCCTCTGCTCCAAAGAGAACAGTAAAAAAAAGGACACCTTTTAAAATAGGAACACGTATTTCTTAGAAGCTCATTGAACTATTTCTCCATAACTATTGTAGGAAACTTTCCTAAGAACTGCACCAGACTAGAGGGAAATCAAGGCACAGCAATGGTTTGTTAGGACTTGCTTCATCCTAATGATCCCTGTGGTGCATTTGGAGCTGAGACCTTGAACCTCAGGGCCTGAGAGGAGATTGCACAAACCTATCCAGGAGTCCAAGTCAGAAGAAAAACCCAAAGTTTCTCAAGTCATTAATGGGTGCCACTGAGGTCCATCCCAAACAGAGGCTCCTCATGGACTCCTTGGAGGACAGAACTGGAGGCCAGGATTGCACAAAAACCTCTCAGGAGAGACTCAGTGTGGAAAGGAAAATCCAAAGTCCCTGAAAAACCCCTGAGTATCTCAAAGTATTGATGAGCCCCACTGAGTGTCAATGCAAAACTCCCAAGGGTCTCATTAAAGCAGATAATTGAGGCCATGATTGCACAAACTTCTCACAAGAAGTTTTCTCAGAAGTGGGAATGAAAAAGGAAAGTACCTTAAGAACCTGAAGTACCTTGAAGCATTAATGAGCCCCACTGATTGTTGTTACTGACAAAGCCTCTCAAGAGACTAATTAGAGCAGATAATTGGAGATCATGATTGCACAAACCTCTCAGAGACTCCAAGGCAAAAGCAAAAGCCAAAGTGCTTTGAAAAAGCTGCAGTCCCTGGGAGCATGAAGGAGCCCCCCAGGGCCATTCCTGAGCACGGCTCCCCAGGGACTCCTTCCAGCAGATCCCTGAGGCCACTGGCATGTGGGCTAGGGGGGATGCTGAGGGCAGGCCAAGGGGGTGACAGTGGCCAGCCTTGCTGGGGCTGTGCCAGGAGGCCCCAGGGCCTCATGACAAGGTGTCTCCTCACAGCCCTTGCTGGCACAGAGGCTGCTGTGGCCCAGGGCACCAAGACTTGGCTTCTCTTTGTCCCCACCTGTCATCAGTGTCTCCAGTTCTCTGCTCTGCCTGGAGCCTGGGGACACTTTCTCATTTATGTCCCTCAGTGGGACCCATTAAAAGGAAAAGTAACTTTGGAGTAGGATTCTGGCTTGGACTTCTTGAGCAGTTTCTTTCCCTCCCTCTCAGGGACTGATGTTCAGGGCCTCAGCACAAAGCCCCAAGAGGGTCATTAAAGTCCTGCTGCTGTGTCTGTGCTGCTGAGCTGGGCCAGGCTCCTGGCACAGAGGATGATCCTGAAAACTAGGAAAAGCTTCAAAAGCACATTTCTCTTGCTCAGCAGCTCTTCTCCCAGCCCAGCAGAACTGGGACACTGCCTGCAGCCATCCCAGGCACAGCCCAGAGGCACAGAGAGCTTCAATCAGTCAGGGCTGGGAAGGTGCTGAGAAGTGCCTGGGGCACAATCCCTCCCAGCCCTTGACACAGGAAGCCTCTGGCTGCAGAACAATGCAGCTGCAGCTCCTGGAGCCATCTCCTAAAGCTGGAACATGCCAGTGCCTACAGACCCTGTGAGTACAACTCTGAGTATTTGTGGTGTAGGGGAGGTGAAGGCTCATGAAGCTCTGACATGCTGAGGGCTTCTGATCACTCATAGAATATTTCCAAGACAAGGATTTTGATAAAAATGAGGACATTTCTTAAGACTTTGTATTCAGTTTCCTACCATTGGAGAAAGGCAGCGAGGTGGGGGACAAATACTAAAGGTATTATGAATTTTGACAAGTGCCTGAGACATCCAAACTGTTACTTTTGGTGATCAATAGGCTCACGGGAGATTCACAATATGCATTGAGCCACTCTGCCCATTGACAGCACCAGCATCACCTTTGCTGGAACCATCAGCCTTAGTCTGAGCTGTCCTTTCTCCAAGCTGCAAACAGAACCTGCCCCCAGCCAGAGCCCTGCAAACAGGCAGGGTTCTGTCAGGGCAAGGAGAGTGCACAGAGATTTGGGATCTGTGGGTGCTGGCAGGGAGAGATCAGCCACAGGGAAACACCTGCAGGAGGAAAATCTCCAGGAAGCAGAGAGAAGATCAGGGAAGGAGAGTAAACAAAAGCCCAGCAATCCTGTGGCAGAGAGAGTTTAGAGATGTCCATAGGAGCCCCTGCAGTGCAGCCCCTCCCTCTGAACAAGCCCCCTCCCTCCTGTCCCCCCAGCACAGCTTCTGCCCTCAGGGCAGGGCTCCCAGGTGTGAAGCCCCTCCTGTGCAGGCAGAGCTGCAGCCCCTCCATGTCCTTCATAAATTGGGGGCCCAGAACTGGACACAGCACTCGAGATGGAGCTCAACCAGTGCCATGCACAGGGGAAGAATCCCTGCCCTAGTCCTGCTGGCCACACTGTTCCTGATCCAGCCCAGGTGCCATTTGCCTCCTTGGCCACCTGGGCACACTGATGGCTCACACCCAGCCTGCTGTCCATCAGTGCCCCAGGTCCCCTTCTGCCTGCCTGCTGTCCAGCCACTCTGTTTCCAGCCTGGAGCGCTGCAGGGGTTGTTGTGACCAAAGTGCAGGACCCGGCACTTGAACTTGTTAAACTTCACCTTGTTGGGTTTGGCCCCTGGATCCAGCCTGTCCAGGTCCCTGTGCAGAGCCCTCCTACCCTGCAGCACATCAACACTCCCAGCCAACTTGGTGTCACCACGGTTCCATGGGGCCCTAGAGTGTCACAATGGTCTCCATGATTCCATCAGGCCTCCCATCCATCCATCTTTGGATTATACTGGGAGTGACTGGACTCATACTGGGAGTATCTGAGAGTGACTGGCAACATACCTTGCACATCATCCCCCATTCTGGGGGTGACTGGGAGCAACTGAGAGTACGCTAGGGGCAAATGGCATCATACTGGGACTGACAGGGTTGATCTAGCCAGAGGCAACTGGGACCATCCTGGGAGTGATGTGACAAGGATCATACTGGAGCTTACTGGGCTCATACTGGTGTTGAAAGGGAGCAACTGGGATCTCTGAACACCACAGGTTCCTTTCCCACTCACTGAAGAAGGAGCTTTGCAGTATCCATGTGTGAGGTGACCTTCACCTGAACCAGACGCTGTTAGGAGAAAAAGCTGCCTGTGCTGGAAACTCCCACACAACAAGTCAATGCCAAGAGAGCATTTTCCTTTCACAATTTCCCTCCTGGAGCCACAGTCCTTTTGGATCACACAGCACAAAATATTAGGCTGTGTCCAGTTTTTGGCTGGACCAGCAAATGGAGGGAGTGCCAGGGTCCGCTGCCACAGACTCTCCTCTTGAGGAACAGAACCCCCCCAGGCTCCATTCCAAATGCTGTGCACACCCTGCTGGCTAGAAACAAACCCTTTTTTAAGAAGCTGTTGGCAGGAACTCTCCCAATACAAATGGCATCTTAATGGCAATTTTCTTTCAAAATCACCTCTGTTCCAAAGGAAGAACAGAAAGCCCACAGCAATCCCAAAGGCACATATGGTGCACCTGGGGAAATCCTTGACTTAGGGGCCGAGTGGGTTAAAAAATACACATAAGAAGCCCCAGTGTCCAGAGTGCAAACTGCAGCAACCACTTGCTGGATCATTTTGGCTGTGCTGCACATGTCTGCAGACTGTCTGTCCCCCTGCCAGGACAGAAGGACACCCGTCAGGGGCTGGACTGGACTGGCTGCTGAGAATGCCTCAGGCAGGAGGATCCTCAGGCAATGAGCAGGCACCCAGAGCCGCTCTGACACTGAGGCCTCTGTGCCCCACAGCAACGGGAACACCACAAGGACACGGCAACGTTCCTGTGACATCACAGCAGCAGCTCCCCCAAAAACCACCTGGAAGGTTCTCCTGGGTCACCAAGGAGCACAAAGGATCCTCAGAGGGCACAACCTATTGCCCTCCAAAGGATCCAAGAGGAACTCAGAAAATGCAGCAAATGAGGACACCCCACAATGAAATACAAGTTTTGGTCACTGATGCTTCTGACTAAAACCAGCAAGGCTTGTTCCCTCTGAGATCTTTGTTCTAGTTCTAAAAACAAACAAGGTTCTCTGCTGTAAATGTACAGAAAGCAGGAACTTGGGGGAAAAGAAGGCTGAGAGTGCCAAAGCCTTGTGTGACTTCTTGGACATCCTGTGGCTGAGGGTGTCCAAGGCAATGGACTCACAAGCGGGGTCCCTGCCCTCCCGACTGACAGCTGCCATCTCTCCTTCAGCCCCACACGTGTCTCAAACAACCTCCTGTCAAGGGCCTCCATCCACACATTCCATCACCAGGCAGAGATGCTCATCAACGAGGTCACCCAGCATCCCTGAGGCCACAGCAGGGAGTGCTCCTGGCATCTGGTAGAGCACTGTGGCTTTCCTGGGATCCTTCTGGTGTCTGTGGCTGAGAGGAGTGGGGTGGATGGAACCAGGATGGGTCACAGATCAGCAGCCCCACTGCAAGCAGTGCTTTCTCCTGCTGTGTGGGGACCGTGTGGTGACTGATATTGGGACTGCTCTGGCTTTGGCTCCTGCAGAGCACACAGTGGGTCAGACACTGGGCTGAGGGAAGGGGTGCCATGGAAACCCAGCACAGGCATTTCTCTTTGGAGAGGGGGTTCTGCAGGGAGAAAGGAGAAGAAGAGACTTTCCTGTCTCCTGAGATTCCCTCTCCTCCTTCAGCAGCCATACCGCAATCCATCAGTACAAGAATTGACAGGATCACTTCCATGCCATAGAACACAAGGCACTCAAAACTGAACCCTGCCAGAGCCCAGCCCTGCCTGCCCATTTGGAGGGTGTCGGGGAATGGAATTTCAGCATGAGTTGACCCACAATGATACTTTGCCACTTGTGGGTTTCTCACAGCCTTAGAAGGGGTTTGAGATCTCTGTCCCCAACACCTGCTCACCCTTCAAGTGCACACACGTGCCTGGGGGCAATTCAGGTTTCCTGGAGTGGTGGCTGCTTCCCTTTGAAACCGGAGCTGTTGCCTTTTCTGGTATGCTTAACTCCCTTCTAACTATTAGAAAGTGGGTTAGTAAAGGAAATGACCCTGGAGGAAGGGGACCACAACCTTGCAAAAGGGTGAAACATATCTGAATTAAAAATGAAATCTCTTTCATTTATTTCTTTAGTACTAATCTATTACTACAAACAAACACATGTTTCTGAGTTGAAGCTGCTCCCACACTGGGAAGATTTTTCGGTTGCTTTATTATGCCGAGGATGTCCACAGGCTGTGGAGCAGCCCGGCTCTCTGCCCCTCTGCCCACAGGGGTGCAGCACTCCGAGCTCCCCCAGGAGCCACAAGAGGACTGGGAGAAGGGCAGGCATCCTCAACACAAAAAGCTCTCCTCAGATGCTGCATCTCCTCTGCACTCACGTGTTCTCCCTCCTCCGTTACAGCTCTTGCTCTCCAGTTGCTCCTCAGTGGCCACAAGGAGCTGGACGAGACCCTGTGCAGGCCCCATGGACAGGCTTTAAATGCTAACTTCAATTTATCTTAAACTTCAACTAGTTCATTTGGTAGTAGAATTAACCTTTCCTCAAAAAATAACCTCTGCTTGCCCATTTTTAAAACAGTCACATAGTGTGAATTTACCGTATCTTGTACATATTATGTTTACCTGAAAAACGTTTTGAAGATAACAACACATTTACTATTTATTATGTCTTTCAGTTTTCATAAGGAAATCTGTCTAGCTTTGATTTGTTCTGTTACTGCAGGCTTCAGCCCCATTCTTGCAGTCTAATTGAAGATGTGTTTCATGGCACAAAACAGAACAGAGAATGAAGGGTAACAGTTTCAAATTAATCCTCTTTGGATTATTCCTTGTGGTCCTTATAAAAACCCTTTCCAAGGGCTGGGTTTGAAGCTGGAGGATGAAGTACAGTGAGTTTCTCTGGATAATGCTGTAGCCCCATCTCACCAGATGCAGAAACGGGCCAGAATCCGGCATGCTGAGTGTCAATTTGGGGTCCTGGCCTTGCCCCAAAGGAGAGACAGGATGTTCCCTACAATGTCTGCATGGGGCAGACAGAACAGATGAGCAAGTGTTTGCAGGGCCCCAGGAGGGAATACTGGGGTTCCTGTCAGCAGGATCCTTGTGTAGCTTCAGGCTGGGCTGGGCAGCACTTCCATCTGCAGCTTTCATGTGCTGCTCCAGCAGCTGCTGCTGGGGACCCTGAGGGAAGAGGCCACGGGAGGGATGGAAATGCTGCATGGACAGCAGCAGCCAGGGCCAGCAATGAGCTTTGCTTTCCCAGCTGGTGAAATGAGGCTCCTTTAGTGCAAGAGGAGGCAAAGATAAGGTCAAGTTCAACAGTTCAAGGAAAAATGGAGAAAACTGGAAGCCTCTCAAAATGCCACACACACTCATCTGTTAGCTCTTCAGGATCAGTCCTTGTAAAAAGCCTTTCCAGTTTTCCCTTGGATTCCAGGGCCCACAGCTAGGTTTCAGAGTTCAACCAATTTTTATTTTCCAGGTTTTTAAACAGAGCTCTGAATTGGGCATCTCTTGTCCTTTTTTCTGCTCTCCTCACCTTGAAAAAGGTTCTGTGCTCCTGTGAGCCGCATCTTGAGGGATGGTTGGCAACCATGGAATCCTCTGCAAAAGCACTTGAATGACTTCAGGGCCCGGCTGGAAAGCTCAGCCTGAGGACAAAACTGTTCCAGATGCCTCTGTCCCTGTCCAGCTCCTCACAGCTGAGTCCCTGAACACACAGGGTGGTTTCTAGGGATTTCTTATACCCTCCTGTTCACTTGGAGGTGATTTTGGGATCCTTTAGAGAAACATCTGACCAGCCTCTGCCCCCATTTCATTTCTTTCTCTCCAGTTTGGAGTTGGCCTGCTGGGTTTGACATGGAAATTGGGAGTGCCTCCCCGTTCTTCCCTCCAGCTCTTAATTATAAGTCGTATTAAACACTACAAATGGCCTCATTTATCTGGTGGGGAAGATGTGAGGTGGAGAGAGTTAATGGGATTTGTTTTCACGAACATTCTGATAGTGAAGAAAAATGGGGTTTGTCATTTTGGTGTGGCGTTCAGTGTGGGGATGTGGCGCCTTATTTCTTGTTATTATTATGCCTCAGTATTATTTTCATTGTTAAGACTTTTAAATCTTAAACATTAATAACAATGGCGGGATGTCACTCACTGGGGAAATTGCCTTGCTTTTCCCACCAGGATTAAACTGTACGCTTGACTCCCAGTTGCCAGTGGAATCTAAAGATGGAAAATCCTGTTAATGCTGGGTTTGGTGTGGTGTGGAGATGGGGAAGGGTCTCATCCCCTCCCAGAGGTGCCCCAAGCCCGCTCTGCTGCCACGTCTGCACTCACAGCCCCTCACGGCTGCCCTGCCCTGGGGACATGGTGGGACCCCCTCCTGCCAGGGCTGAGGCTCCTCATGGTCCCTCACAGCCCCTCACAGCTCCATGGAACTTCTCATGGCCCTGTAGAACCTCTCATAGCCCCTCACAGCCCTTCATTTCCCCTCACAGCCCCTCACAGCCCCAGGCGCGGGGCTCCTCCCAAAGGAGAAGGGGTCGGGCCCTGCTTGTTCTCCTTTTATTTCCGTCCCTTCAGAGCGCCGAGTAAAGAAAGGCTGAATGGAGCCTTTCCCCAGCGTTTCCCTCGGGGTTCATTGCGGGCTGAAGCTCTGTGCTGGCGCTGGCCCGAGCACCACCATCCCTGCAGCCCCCAAGGCCTTTGCTGTCCCCCCGTGTCCATTCCCTGTCCCCGAGTCCCGCCCGGCTCTGGCAGCAGCAGCAGCCGCAGCGCAGCGGGCGCCGGCCCGGCCCGGCCGGGGCTCCCGGCCAGGAGCAGCAGCAGCGCCGGCCCTTCCCACCTGCTCCTGCCTCGGCTTCCCAGGGCTTTTTCCAGGGCAATTCTGGACTACAGCAACAATCCCCCACAAACAGCCCTCAGGCTTCCTCAGGGCCCGCCTCTGCTGCCCTGAGCCAGCCCTCAGAGGAAGAAAGGATCGGGTTCCAGCGCTGTTTTCAGCTCTGTTTTACTCACCCTGAGGTGACAGCAGGAGGCTCTTGGTGCCTTGGCCTTGGACATTGTAGATCTCGGCTGCTCTTGCCCCTCTTCTGCTTGCCACCTGAATTTTAGCAGTACAACTGCAATTGCCTCTTTCAGTCAGTGCTGCCCACAGTCCTCTTGTGATGGGGAACTCAGGATTTTTGTTTCAGGCATCATGATCAGTAGAGATCAGAATGCTCCCAAGTCCCTGAGCACTAAGTCGAGGGGAATGAAAGCCACACAGCGGACATTTGCAGTGCTCAAGCACAGCCCTGTTGCTGCTGCTGCTGAAATAGAATCAACTGACAGAGGCCATCACACAAATTGCCTCTGCAGTGGCAAATAAAATGAAAAAATCCACCAGGAGAAAGGGAAACCAGAACTTGTCACTTCATTGCTTCTTCTCCTGAGCAACAGCAGGAAGTGGAGATGCCCAGAGGTATTTCCAGCTGCTGCTGATCCCAGTTGGAGCCCAGCCTGCTGCCCAGTCCCAGTGGGAACCTGAGCCCAGCCTGGGCAGCTCCCCCTCCTCCTGTCCTGGCATGGCACAAATTCCAGCTCGGAGGAGGCTTCCCAAGAGAGGCCTCAGGCTCCTGTTTCAGCCTGAGTGTCCCTGCAGAGGAACAGGGCACCTTTCAGGCACTTCCACAAGCTCCAGGTTCTCATTTCCTGGGGAATCTGCCATGCAAACAGGCTTGATAAAAAGGACAAAAGCAAAGGGAATGAATTGGAAATGACCTTTCTTACACACAAACTTCACCAAGTCATTCCATGCATTTCTCCTTTTGACCTTCTTTCATTTACTGAGAGGTCCAGCTTATCATGATCTGGTGCTTATCATCCACTGATGGTGCTCTTGATTTCTACCAGTGCAAGAGATGTAGAATCCTCTAAACTGAACACAGAAACAAACAACCTCTGTCAGCCCATTTTCATGTTCCAGATCACTTTCAAGATGTCCATGGGGCTATTGGAATGATGAGCTCTCCACTGCTGGCTGCAGGCTCTGGAGATTCTTTCTCCACATTCAACCAGGCTTGTATTCCCTAACAATTTCTGGGAGCTCATCATGTTTCCTTAGGGTAGAAGAGTAACAATGAAAACCGTACCAATGGCACAACTCCCCAGTCCACAAGGAAAAGCAAGAACAAGTTGTCAAGTTCTTCAAATATTTGTCCTGCTTTGCTGTAAGAGTTGTGCTGCACACACAGTGTGGAAAGCCAAGAGAAGCTGCAGCTGGGGGCACATCTTGTGACAGGAGCTGCACCTCGTTCTCCAGGACAGGTTTTTGGAAAGAACAGACAGGACTGTGGAGAAGATTCTGGGAAAATTGAAACAGCTTTTTTAAGAAATGAAAATAAAACCAAAAGAAACGACCAGCATGTTTTTCTCTATTTATTTTTATGTTTCCCTTTTCCATCTTGCACTAGCTCTCCATCCCATTCATTCCAAATGGATCTCACCTCTAAGATCTGAGACTTGACAAGTTTTAGACACTGTAAAATACCATGAGCTACACCCAGTTTGCCTTCCCCTGTTCTTCTTGGAAAGCAATGCTGGAGACACAAGTGCAGTGCTTGGGTCAGGTACAAATTCTGCATTCAGGGAATGTGCTCAGACAGTGTTTGACGCTCAGCACGGACAAGGCACAGCAGCAGCCAAGGACATTGCTGTGCCCCTGTGCAGGAATCAAGACTCTGGCTCTTGGCTCAACACGGCAAAGTTCCCGTGTTTGGCCAGGTTCAGGGGCTGCCCGGGGAGCGCGGGGCTCGGGGCAGGGCCGAGCGGGCAACGGACAAACGGCCCCGGGGACAAACGGCCCCGGTGCTTCAGTTGCAGCGGCAGCAGCAGCAGCAGCAGCAGCGGCAGCAGCAGCGGCAGCAGCAGCGGCAGCAGCGGAAAAAGAGAAAGCAGCGAAAGAAGTCACATTTTCAACCCTCCCTATCTTCTCCTTCTCCCGCTGTTCCACCCTCTCTCCCTCGGTCCCTCACCCACTCCCGATCTCCCTTTCTCTGTGTTCCCCTCTTCTCCCAGTTCCCCTCTCCCCTTGCCCGCCCGGGACATGCCCCCAGCCCGCCCCTGGCCCCGGCCCCGGCCCCGGCCCCGGCGCCGGCGCCGGCCCCGGGCGTCCCGCCTCTCTCTCGCCTTAGCCCGGCTCCGGCCGAGCTGGCGCTGGCGCTTCTGGGCGGGCCTCAGTGCCTGGGGCTGGGGCGGTATCACCGCCCTTTGGCTCCGCCTGCTCCAAGCCCTGCCCCGGCCCTGGCCCCGGCCCTTGCCCCGGCTCCTCCCCCGGCTCCTCCCCGGGCCCGCGGAGGACACAGGCGGTGCAGCCGTTGCCGCCGCCTCCGCTGCGGCTTCCCCGGCCCGAGCTCCGCCGCTCGGCAGCGCGGCCGCTGGCCCCGAGCCGCCGCTGTCGCGTTGCAAGGAGCGGACGCCTGCGGATGCTCGGCCCGGGGAGGTCGGGGAGCGCTCGGGGGCCGTTCCTGGCCCCGGGCCGAGCGCTGACGGCCGAGTCTCGCCCCCAGGGAATGCGCACAAGGGCCCGAAGGAGCGGTACCAAGTGGGTTCGTTGCTGGGGCGCGGCGGATTCGGCAGCGTCTTCGCAGCCACGAGGCTCTCGGACGGTGCCCCGGTGAGCAGCGGGGCCGCCGGCGGGCGGAGAAGGAGGAGGAGAAGGGGGCGGAGGAGAAGGCGGGGCCGCTGCGGGCGGGCATCGAGCTCAACCTTCTGCTGCCCCTTGCTCGCAGGTGGCCATCAAAAAGGTGCCGCGGGATCGCATCCGGCGCTGGGGCGAGCTGGTGAGTGAGCGGGGCCAGCGGCAGAAGCCGGGGCGTGCCGGGCGGGGATGAGCCGGGGTCCGGCAGGGTGGGAGCCGCCGGGAGCCCTGCGGGGAGAGCGGGCGTGGGGCCAGCGGGGCGTGCAGAGCATCCCGGGCTGGCTGAGGGGTCACAGAGCCCTGGCACAGGCTCAGCCCCACTGACGGCACCGTGCTTCTCCCCCAGCCCGACGGTACACGTGCGCCCCTGGAGATTGTGCTGATGGACAGGGTGTCCTCTGGCTGTGCTGCAGTGATTCAGCTCCTCGAGTGGCTTGAGCTGCCCGACAGCTTCTTGCTGGTGCTGGAGCGTCCGCAGCGGTGCCAGGACCTCTCGCATTTGCTGGCAGAGCGGAGGTTCCTGCCGGAGGAGGAGGCGCGGGGGCTGTTTTGCCAGGTGCTGGAGGCCGTGCAGCATTGCACCAGCTGCGGGGTCCTGCACAGAGACATCAAGCCCGAAAACATCCTGCTGGACCTGGCCACGGGGCAAGTGAAACTGATTGACTTTGGCTGTGGCACCTTCCTCCAAGACACAGCCTACACCCGATTTGCAGGTGAGCCCTTGCAGGGGATGCTCCTGGGCATCTCTTGGTCCAGCGTGGGTGTGGCACCGGGGCTTCCCCCTGTTGCTGCAGGGATGGGATTAATACTTGAGCCAAGTTGATTTGGGTAGGGGTTGTGAGAGGGGCCAGCTCCCAGCCCTGCTGACAGCCTTCAGCACCCACTATGCCCTGGGCTGGGGCTGGGGCAGGCAGCCTGACAAAAACCCCCATGGGGGTAGCAGGAGTGTCTGACCCCGTTTGGTGTGCCAGCAAGGAAGGTCTTGAACTCCTCTGCTCCCCAAATTTGCCCTGGCTTATTAACAAGTTTTTGGAGGCCATGCAGGCAGGGAGGAGAGTGGGTTTTCTCTACCACTGGGTGGATTTTCCTTTTGTGGGTCATGGTTGGGCCTCCCCAGTGCTTCTGCTTCCCTCTTCCAGCAGCAGTGGCTTCATTTGCAAGCTCAGGTTTGTACACGAGTGCCAGGTGCTGGTGAGAGCGCAGCAGGTCACCCCATGTGCCTCTGGGGCAGCCCCCACATGCCCAGGGATGCTGGGGTGAGTCTCTGGGAGCAGCAGTATCCCCCTGATGAGCTCTGTCTGTGTTCCACAGGAACCCTGTCCTACAGCCCACCAGAGTGGTTCTACCAGCGGTGCTACCACGGCCAGGCAGCAACCATCTGGTCCCTGGGGCTCCTGCTGTACCAGCTGGTGACAGGGAAGCACCCATTCAGGAAGGGCCAGCAGATCGTCTGGGGGCAGATCATCTTCCCACGACGGCTCTCCCAAGGTGGATCCTCATCTCTGGGCACGGGGGGAACACCAGTGTTGGGAGACAGCAGTGGGCTCATGAGCATCCCCCTCTGGCAACTGCTGAGGAGGTGGCACATGTCCTGCTCTCCTGCAAAAAGGGGAGGTTTAGGCCCAGCTCTGGGCACACCCAGCATGGCCTGGGCACAGGAACGGGGGTCAACTTCTCCAAGTGACCGGTGATTCCTGGTTTCTCTCTTCAGAGTGCCAAGATGTAATTAAGAGATGTTTGTCCATGCAACCCTTGGACAGGCCATCCTTAGAAGATCTCTGCCAAGATCCTTGGATTCAGGGTGTTCATCTGCCCTAGAAGATGCGAGAGATCTATGTGCACAGTTGGATCCAGGGGCCTGGCAGGTAACAACTCCACCCATCTCTTGGCAATCAGTGGCAGAGCAAAGCAGACTGTTTTTGTCCTGCCTGTAGCTCTGAGCAGGGGTCATCAGAAGGGAACATGCAGCTCTTGGGCTGGAGCTGAGCTGGAGACCTGGTGTAGCAAGCACTGGTGGCCACCATCCCCCCTGGTTTTGCTTGTCTGGTTCACTGATGGCTGGGGCCCTGGGCAGAGCACTGACAGCCTGGTCTGGCCCCTAGGGAAGGAGAAGGAGCCCCTGGAGAAGCTATACCAGGTGGGGCTGCTGCAGGAGACACCAAGGGCAGCCTCAAGGATGACAATGTCTTCATCCACGTGGCCAGCTGAAGATGATCAACTTTGATTCTGGCACCTTCTTCAAAGACACACTCCACGCCCAATTTGCAGGTGAGTCCACAGCCAGGGGATGCTCCCAGATCTGGGTATGGCACAGCTTGGCCGGCTCCCCCCTTTGCTGAGGTTGATGCAACCAATTCTTCAGTCGGCTGCCAGTCTGCTTTGTGTCTCTGGGCAGCTGCTGAGGGGCTGGATCTGCCGTGGCTGGCTGCAGGCTGGGCACATGTCCTGCCCTCCTGCTCTGCTCCCAAAGGCAGCAGTGATGGGCAGCTTTGGGCCCAGCTCTGAGCATGGCCAGCATGGCCTGGGCACTGTGGGTGGCTGGGACAAGGGGACAGGAGCCTTGAGCTGACGGGCGGTTTCTGTTTTCTCTCCTTGCAGCCGGGCTCTGCGGATGCTGAGGCTGCTCTGGGCTCTGCCAGGGCTCTGCTGGGCTCAGCCCCAGGCACAGCTGGGCTCGCTCTGCCCTCACATTGCTCTGACAGCTTTGCATCAGACGAGCCCGTTCCCAGCACACCGCCTGAGCTTTCTGCTTTTGCAGGTGAGTGAGACTCTCGTGCAGGCCAAGAGATTGCAGTTAGGGACACACATCCAATTGGCAAGAAGCCAAACTCTCCCCAGTCCCAGCTGAATGCCTGGATCTGCACAGGATGTTTTCTGTGTCCCACTCTTCCTTTCTTTTTGGCTGGAATTGTGCAGTTGCACTTTCTTCCTCCTTTAGAATGCCACTGCTGTGTTCCTGAGGCAGTGCAGTCTGGAGCTGATGGATGAAGAATTGCCCTTCTGCAGTTCCAAACCAGGGCAATAAGCTGTAAGTGGGACTTTGCATCTTTAAGAAACCTTGAAGGTTTGAAAGGGAATGTGCAGTTCATTCACAGGGTGAGAAGGAAGGGCATCTTGTAGAGAATTTGAGGTTTGACAGAGTTTAGATTCCCAGTGCTGCTTGGAGCTGGCAAGGCGCAAAGCATTTTCGTATTCCTTCACACCAATTTCACCACAATTTAAAATAACAATAATGGAATCAAACCCCAAAAGCTTTTTAAGAATGGTTACTGAGGCCAGTAAGATGCATCATGCCAACAGCACATTTACAAAGTAAATAACTGAGTTTTATGTTTCAAAAGACCAATTACCACTTAATTCAAAGTTATAGAAGATTTTTCACTGCACACTTGGGTTCTGTTTTTATCTTTCATATTTTACAGTAGTTTTTTTTCTATTTCCTCTCTTTTCTTCTTTAAAACAGAAAACATGCTGTAAAAAAGGCATGCCCTTGCTCTGGGTTCCCATGTGGAGCAGCTCCCTTCCCGCTGGCTGAGCTGCTCAGGCAGAGCCCGGCAGCTCCCCGCCCTGCAGGGCTGAGGCTTTTCCCCGTTGCTGGGCACAGACTGATGGAGCAGCAGTGCTGAACACGGGCACACGCAGAGGGACCAGAGCAGCTGCCTTTGTCCACCTGAAGCTCCAAGGCCAAAGTCTGAGCAGGCACGGCTGGAAGAGACTCACAGGCTCCCTGTTGGCTCTGCTGCCCCACTTGTGCCCGGCCCAGCTCTGTGTGAGGCAGAGGGAGAACAAGGGGCAGCTCCCTCCCAGCCCCAGCCCCGGGACCCCTCCAGCCCCGGGCCTTGGGGCACTGTCAGCACCTGCTGCTCCAGCCACGGCTTCTGCTGGCACTGCCAGCAACAACCAAACTGGGGCTGGTCCCGAGGGAGCAGCAGCAGTGCCTGGATCTGATCCCTCAGTCTGGGGCAGGGCTGGACAAATGATTGCAGCATCAGCAGCAGGACCAGCAGCAACAGCACCAGCAGTACCGGAGCACCAGCACCAGCAGCAGAACCAGCAGAACCAGCAGTACCAGCACCACCACCGCCAGCAGCAGCAGCAGCAGCAGAACAGCAGCACCAGCAGCAGAATCACCAGTACCAGCACCACCACCAGCAGCGGCAGCACCAGCTGCACCAGCAGTACCAGCAGCAGCAGCAGCAGCAGCGCCACGAGCAGCACCAGAAGTATCAGCAGCAGCAGCACCAGCAGCAGCAGCACCACCAGCATCACCACCAGCAGAACCAGCAATACCAGCACCAGCACCACCACCGCCAGCAGCAGCAGCAGTAGCAGCAGAAGCTGCACCAGCACCAGCAGCAGAACCAGCAGTACCAGCAGCAGCACCACCACCACCACCGCCAGCAGCAGCAGCAGCAGCAGAGTACCAGCACCAGCAGCAGAATCACCAGTACCAGCACCACCACCAGCAGTGGCAGCACCAGCTGCACCAGCAGTACCAGCAGCAGCAGCACCACCAGCATCGCCACCAGCAGAACCAGCAATACCAGCACCAGCACCACCACCGCCAGCAACAGCAGCAGCAGCAGTAGCAGCAGAAGCTGCACCAGCACCAGCAGCAGAACCAGCAGTAGCAGCACCAGCACCACCACCAGCAGCACCAGCAGCAGCAGTAGCAGCAGCAGCAGAGCACCAGCACCAGCAGCAGAACCAGCAGTACCAGCACCAGCACCACCACCAGCAGCACCAGCACTACAACCAGCAGTGGCAGCAGCAGCAGTACCAGCAGCAGCAGCACCACTACCAGCAGCACCAGCACCACCAGCAGTACCAGCAGCAGCTGCATCACCAGCAGAGGCACCACCAGCACCAGCAACACCACCAGCACCAGCAGCACCGACAGCAGCACATGGAGCTGTCTTTCAGCACAGCCCCTGACACTCTTCCCTCTCTGTGCAGTAGTGTCACAGCAGCCTGAGGCACCTGAGAGGCCTCAATGCCAGCAGGGACTTGAGATGGCAGCCCTGGACTCCTGCAAGTTGTGCCAAGAACAGAGCTGGGGACTCCCTCTCCATGTGGAGCTTCCAGATGGAAGAGGCTGCTGTGACCAGGCAGCTCCAAGGGCACAGAAAGGAGGGGCTCGACCCCTTGATCTGTGCCAGTCCCACAGTCCTGGGCAGCAGCCACCGAGCCCCAGGGGAACAGAGAGCACAGCAAGAGGGACAAAACCAGGCAAGGTCAGAGACTGGGAAGAGGCAGAGCTGGGAGCAGGAGCAGCTGCTTCATTGCACTCTTGGAGAAAGCTCTTGTGTGGTTCAAAGCGCTGAAAGATGTGGAGGGCAGAGAGGAGGCCACACCAAACAATGCTCCTTTTTTTACACCTCCCCTCTACTTGTTCCAGAAGGAATTGGATGAAATGTATTCTTCACTCTGAGTGGTCTCGTTCAGCATGAGCAGCTGAGCACCAGGAGCTGAAGGATCTGAGGCCTCAAGCCACAAGAGCTGAGCAAGAGGGGACTTTTGGACCAAAGTAATGCTTCTAACGTGGACCTAGGTGAATGCAGCATATGGAATCCTGGAATTCCAGAATCCATTCTGCTGGAAAAGACCTCTGAGCTCATCCAGTCCAGCCAGTCACCCAGCAGTGTCAAGCCCAGCACTAAACCTCGTCCCTGAAGTGCAAAGGTCTGAACAACAGGCCCTGAGTGAGGCCTGAACAACAGGCCCTGAGCCAAAGGTGACCTCTGGATGAACCTTCCAGCCAAAGGTTATCTGTGTATTTGCTCATTACTGAACTGTGCATGGTCATTAGCAGTGGGATAGATGTATCCACTCATTAGTGAAGCATGGATTGAGGTTTCTATGTTTAGAAGTCAGACAAGGCCATGAAGTCCAACATCTGGCCTTGTTTGGGGCTGTATGGTCAGAGTCAACTCCCTTGGTTCCTCCTTGAGGCCTGGCCAGGCTTTGACAGGGACCCAAGAGGAGGATGAAACCAGATGTTCCCACACCAGAAGTGCTGTCAGTTTGTTTATTCAGCACTATCAGGGCTGGGCCCTCTCACAGCAGGGTTGGAGGCTCAGCTGTGGCTGGAGGCTCCTGCAGGAATTCCCAGTGTCCAGGAGTGGCTCTCCAGCCCTTGGCTGTGACAGCTTCTCCAGCTGATGTGTGGATGTGGTGATGGCAGAGTCTGAGGGGAACTGGTGCTGGATCTTTGTTAATCACTGCAGGCAATCTTTGGCAGTGATGATTGGGTGCATTGCTGAGCTGCTCCTTTTGTGATCCTTTGCTGCTCGGAGCTGCAGTAAATGACACTGATTCCTTCAGGTGGTGTTTGTGTTTTTGGGGCTGACCCTGCCCCTGGTAGAACAAAATTGGCAAAGTCTGGCCAGATCACAACAAAATGTCACTTTTTAAATGTGAATGTAAGGAATCAGTCCTGTCTGTAATTCTCAGATGGGAAGCCCTTCCCTAGAGTTTGCTGGCTCTGGAGTGGGCTGAGGTCAGAGCACCGTGCGAGCAGTGGGGCAGTGGGTTAAAAGAGGCTGAATTGCCGGATGTCTTAAAATGCATCCAAAAATTGCATATGGAAAAGGGCTTGTGGGTTTGGGAAGACGAGGATGGATTTTGTTAATGGCACTTGGAAACAGCACCAACAGAAGGAACAATTGTTTTTGGAATGCTCCCACATGAAGGTCCAGAAGAAGGTTTTAGTCTTGAGCTCAGGTTTGTTAGTTTAAGCGAAAAAATACTAATAATAGTAATAGTAATAATAAAATACAACATTATAATGTTATAATATAACACAATAATATGTATTTAAAAATATAACTGAAAATCAATAATGTGAAATAATACTGACAATACCAATTTGTTAGCTTTGGCTGCTCACTGTAACATTAAATACCCTACAAAAAAGAACTGGCCAAGACCCAAATGTCAGTGGTAAACTTTGTGAATTGTATACAAGGAATAAAGGAGGAAGGGATGAAATTGGCTGTTTTTATAGGGTTTGGTGATACTAGGATGTGGAATGCTTTGTCTGTTTCTGTGAAAAACACAGTGATTAAGACTGATGGGTTTTTCATGTACCAGACTATCCAGGAGCTGCAGGATTGGTTGAACGGGTGAAGGGGCTGTGAAGAAAGAAGTTAAAAAAATGAGGAGATGGGAACTTGTCCTGGTGGAGAACCCATCTCCCAGATGTGCTCCAAGCCCTTAAACATGGGCCCACTGGGAAATGGAAACCCCTGGGTGTGCATGGCTGCACCCAATTTGCAAACACAGCCACGGACAGTGAGACTTGGACTGTCTGGGAAATTGTTCTGGGTGTGATGGCCCCTGCCAGGGCCACCCCAGAGGCTGCAGGGCTGGACCTTCATGCACTGGAATTCATTATGGTAAATCAGAAGCAAATGAGAGTTAACAATACTGAATCAGGAATTCAGATTCCTCCAGGACACTTTGGTTTGGTAACTTCTCACTGGAGCTTGGCCTTGCAAAGTGTTCATGTCATGGGAGGAGGAATTGATGCAGATTATCAAGGAGAAATTGAAGTAATTCTCTTAAAAAGTTACAAACAAGATTGGATTATTCAATCCCATGTCAGGGTGGCACAAATATTGGTATTGCAGTTTAAAAACAATTGAGAAGAAAAGAGATCCACCTCCAATCAGCACTGTTAGTGGAGATAAAAGGTTTGGATGCACCAGTCCTAATAATTGGGCCAGAGTGTGAGTCCAGAGGTCAAATGGCCCTCCTGAGCCAGCTGAAGGAACAGCTCAGGGCAAAGACAACACCTTTTGAATCCTGAAACCTGGGCAGGAACAATGGGGATATGTCCCTGCAGCCAAGTGTTCTCTGCCAGAACAAGTTGATGGGATGGGATATTGTTTTACGGGTGCTGCCAGACCAAATCTCCCTGTTTGCCCCAACGGCCCCTTTGGAAAATGCTCTGATCCACGGGGCTCCATGTGAAGGCTGATGTGACACTGAGGGATTTCCACACCAATTCCAGGCAGGAGCCTGGGTGCCCCTCAGGGACTGGGACCTGGCTCCTCTTCAGCCAAAGGGAAAAGGACCCCAGCAAGCCTTGTTAGCCACAGACAGAGCTGTAAAGCTGAACAGCAAAGGACCTTGGGGGCATTATTCTGGAATTCAAAAGGTACCAGCTCCATGGACAACAGAATTATTGTTCCTAACATGAATGAGGTTGAGGAAAAGGAATGAGTAAGCTTGTGATTGTAAAGCACAGAAATCCTTTCACATTGTGGCCTCCAACTAGAACAGGGTTTGGTTTCTCCTGAAGGGAGATCTCAGTGAATCCTGTAAAAGTGGTAATTGCATTCCTGTGTTCCACAGCACAGTTCTCTCTAAGTGTCCCTGCACTGGCTCCGTTACGAGTCAGAGCCCATTGACAGAGTTCTGGCCACCTCACAGGGTGGGCCCTCCAAGGGAACCCCATTCCTCCCAACATTGGTTAACACATACCCAGCAATTTGTTACATTGAGTAGTTTGGCTACTTTGATCTTTAAATTTTCAAAATAATTTTGATGGCTAATGCCTTGATAAATCTCTAGAGGTGTTTCTGGTGAACAAAGGTTCTGGCTGTCTCTCAAGATACAATTTACAGACATCAGTGGTGCTTTAGTGACAAGGTTACTTATTCTTGATAATCTGCATCAATTCCTCCTCCCATGACATGAACACTTTGCAAGGCCAAGCTCCAGTGAGCAGTTACCAAACCAAAGTGTCCAGGAGGAATCTGAATTCCTGTTTCAGTATTGTTAACTCTCATTTGCTTCTGATTTACCCTAATGAATTCCAGTGCATGAAGGTCCAGCCCTGCAGCCTCTGGGGTGGCCCTGGCAGGGGCCATCACACCCAGAACAATTTCCCAGGCAGTCCAAGTCTCACTGTCCATGGCTGTGTTTGCAAATTGGGTGCAGCCATGCACACCCAGGGGTTTCCATTTCCCAGTGGGCCCATTGTTAAAGGCATGGAGCACATCTGGGAGATGGGTTCTCCACCAGGACATGTTCCCATCTCCTCTTTTTTTCAACTGCTCTTTTAACAGCCCCTTCACCCATTCAACCAATCCTGCAGCTCCTGGATAGTCTGGTACATGAAAAACCCATCAGTCTTAATCACTGTGTTTTTCACAGGAACAGACAAAGCATTCCACATCATAGTATCACCAAACCCTATAAAAACAGCCAATTTCATCCCTTCCTCCTTTATTCCTTGTATACAATTCACAAAGTTTACCACTGACATTTGGGTCTTGGCCAGTTCTTTTTTGTAGGGTATTTAGTGTTACAGTGAGCAGACGAAGCTAACAACTTGGTATTGTCAGCATTATTTCACATTATCAATTTTTAATTATGGATCTAAATATGTATTATTGAGTTATATATTCATTATTATTATTGTTGTTGTTGTTCTTGTTTCCCTTGCACAAATAAACTTGAGCTCAAGACTAAAACCTTCTTCTGTACCTTCATGTGGGAGCATTCCAAAAACAATTGTTCCTTCTGTTGGTCCTGTTTCCAGTGGGCTGTTAACAAAATCCATCCTCATCTTCTCAAACCCACAAGTTCTTTTCCTTTCTCCACATGCAATTTTTGGATGCATTTTAAGATTGAGTTTCTAACATATGGATATGATCTAGTATCAATATCCAACAGAGACAGACAAAGACTCTTTAACTGGTTTAGGGTTAAAAAGTGTATGTTTATTAGCAGCGCTGGGCTGATGTGTCGGGTCACCACTTAATACACATGACCCCAACTAGAGGTGAATACAGGCTTTTTATTTACAGAAGTATTGAATACAAATACAAATTCACCCACTTTTCACTTCCTATGCTACTTAGGAACAAAGCAATTAAGCATGCATAGGTTGATTCTTGAAATGGGTCACTGGTCTTTTTATGAGAAGGGGTCACAGAGGGGAGGAAGGGATATGGCTCTTCCTCGTTCTGACCTTTCTACCTTTTCCATGCAAAGTGACAAATGGACCCTTGGCTGGGCTCCTAGTTTCATATCTTCAATGAGTTTCTGATTTGCAACTGTCTTCTGTTCTTGAAGTTCTTTACCAGATACTTTGTTTCTCATTGTAAACCCAGGTGAACAAGCATAAAGTTGTCAGAGAATTAGTTATTAGCCAATGATTAAGCTCTAATTTAAGCAAAGTTTCTCTATCTACCTTTAATTTTAGCAAGGCCCATCTATTTATTTTAATTAGATTTAGCAAGGCTTCTTTTTAATTAAGGCCTCAGCTTCTCTAAAATCTTAAATTCTTCAAAGTTTGTGTCTGACCACACCCCTCTGCTTTTTGTGTGCTTTGTTGTAAAAAGCCAGAATTTGCTGATTTCAGTCCTGAAGCCAATTCTGCAGCTCCTACCTTGTGGGGAACCCCCCACCAGTCTGTGGTCTGTTGTGGAGAGCTGGAATTGGCAGGTTCTAATCCTGAGGCCAATTCTGGAGCTGCTGCTGCCTTGTGGGGCTGGTGTTGTCCCTATGCAGGCCTAGGTATTTCTCATGCAGCTTTCTCTTTGGAGGCTATAGGAAAACTTTAGGGGAAAGTATTTTTTTATCTTTCCTTGGTTAATTTGTTAGTCACTTCCCTACACCTAAGATGGACTTGATGCAAAAAATAGGGACAGGGAGTAATTGGTTACTAGAAAAAAAAATGTGATTGGCTTTAGGCAATGGCATTGCTTGCCACTGAACTGGATCATGTTTGAAAGGAAAATGACTGGAACAAAAGGAGGGAAAATAGTACAACAACAATTGACATGGACAGTCCTCCTGCAGGGATATACAGAGTCCCTGGTTTTGTTTGGGCAAGCTTTGCAGTAAATATTAAGTGTGTTTACTCCAGCCTCAGGATTTAGGTTGTTGCAGGATGTGGATGATTTGCTTTTGTCAGGGGAACAGGAGAAGGTGGTTGAAGAGGCTACTGCAAAGCTGCTTAATTTTTTTGCTAAAAGACGACTTAGAGCATCTGAATAGGCCAGTTGGTTGAAAACAAAGAAAAAAGTCAAATCTTGAGCACACATTCTAACTGGAGAGTTATGGTATATTGATTCAGAAGGAATGCAGGGGATTTTACAAGTACCATTACCCCAGACAAAAAAAGAGTTACGGCAATTTTAGGATTGGTAAGGTACTGCAGAGTATGGATTGAAGATTTTTCTGTGGTGGCCAGACCTTTATATGACGTTTTAAGTGAAGAGAATCCTAATGTCTGTACTATATGTGGATGTTAAACAGGGTCATGCTAAAGGAGTTTTGGTGCAAGAGCATGGGGGAACACGGAGGCCTGTTGCCAGTTTTTCTAAAATGTTAGAGCTGGTGGCCAGAGGCTGGCCCCATTGTCTGCAGAACTGTGCAGCCACAGCTCTGATGGTGGCTGAGGCCCGAAAGCTGACAAGGGGAAGGAATCTGATTGTTGAAGTTTCACATCAGATTAAAGCTTTGTTGACTGAGAGAGCCTCTAAGTGGATGCCCAGTGCTAGGTTATTCCAGTATGAATTTTGTTTAATGGAGCAAGAGGATGCAGAATTTAAAAGTGGGGGAAAATGGTTTACAAGAGATGGTAAACAGTGGATACCAAAAGCTCTGGCCTTACAGTTGCTAAAACAACTTCATGAAAGAAGTCATTGGGGCTCCCAGGGACTGGCAAGAGCCTTCCTCAAAATATATGCTGCAGTGGGTCTTTTTTTACTCTGGCAAAGCGAGCTATTGAGGATTGTTTGATTTGTGCTAAAACCAATAACAGAGTTACAAAGAAACTTGCCAGGGGAGGAGGCCTTGGGCTGTATGTCCCTTCCAGAGATGCCAGGTAGATTTTAGTGAAATGCCTCAAGTGGCAAAATTTAAAATTTTCTGCTGATAGTGATAGTAAAAGATTTTAAAATCATAGAAATTCAGGGATTTAGAAAGCAAGTTAGGCTTGGCAAGCCTTGAGAAAAGTAGGCCCTGGGAAATGTTAGGCCTTGTGCTTGCTAAGACTATGTGAAACTGCACCTGTGTAATCAGTATATGATAAATGATACAATTGTTAGATGTGAACCCCCAGAGTTCAGGCTGGATTGAAAGGATAAATGGAGAAATAAAGAAACACCTTCTGAAGCTAGTAATAAAAACTAAGATGCTGTCAGTACGGCTCTTGCCACTGGCTTTAGCAAAAATAAGGGCCAGACCCAGGGAGGATACTCAATTATCTCCCTTTGAATTGATGTTTGGAATTCCTTATCCTTGTAATTCTCAGCCTTGTGGGCAGGTAGAGATAAGTTATATATATTGGAAACTGTTTGTAGCCTGGATACTATCTCATGTGAAATATCTTTGAGAGGAAGCTCAGCGAGCACAGACCTTCCCTTTAGACTTTGCTGTTCACAAAATCCAGCCAGGAGATTGAATCCTAGTGAAGGAGTAGAAAGAAGCACCACCAGCAGCAAAGTAGCGCAGACCTGTGCAAGTGTTGCTGAGCACAGAAACAGCCGTCAAGAGAGCTGAACACGGGCAGACCCATCACACTCGAGTCAAGGTCTCTAAGGCCCCAGAAATTCAGACATCTCAGCTAGAGGAGAAGCTCAGCAGGCTGCCACTGATGCTCCACAAGAGGGGACTGGAGCAGTAGGCAGGACATCAACATTGGGGGAAGCCCCGTGTGCCTCCCACCAACTGGCTGCTGAAATAGTTTGTGTGGGCATCACTTCTCCCAAATCTCCAGTCATTAGAGGCCAATCCTTGCTGTCATTGTTTTCTTCATGTTATGATCTTTCTGTGCCTTCACTCACCACAGGTAGTGCAGAAGACAATGTGAAAGTAAAAATTAAGTTAGGAAATTAAATGTCACCATAAAAATGTTTGCCTTAATAATCTTAGCTTTATATTGTCAGCCAGTTGAAGTTGAAGCCAAAAGTAGAAAAGCAATTTTTAACCTTAAGAGAAGAAGTAGGAAAAACCTTTAGCCTTATAAATTGTGAAGTCTGTGGAAGGCCAGGAAGATCTGAAAACTGGCTGTGGGTGGCCAGCCCAGTCAAACCTAAACAGTGAGTTAGGTCCATAATAAACAAGATTTTGAGATGAAGAAGGAAGTCCATGGTGGCTTCATTCTTCTGAAAAAAGCATTTATTGTCTAAATAGAACAAGAAGCATATACGTGGGAAAAAATGTTTGTGACTAGACTGTAGGTTTAGATTGTTAGACCCCCAAGTGCCCTCCTTATAATTGTTTCAGATATCACGGCAAATGGAATCAAACACATGTTAAGCTCACTAATAGTAGCTAAGCAAGGTGTTCCTTCCATAATTACCAAAAAGATTTTGAAGGCTATGAAGCAGTGGGGAAAGAGAAGGTTTTTTGGACCTGTTATTTTTAAGCTGCCCTCAAAACAATTCCACAAACAGGACACACATTTTCCCTGACTATCAGTGGAAGTAGTAACACCAACACGAAACTCGAACCCTTTGTAAAAGTTTCTGATCCAGATCTAAGAGAACAGATCTAAAATGTAACTGCAGGTAGAAACCTCATGTGACAGCTAAGAAATGCAAATACTATCAGCAGAAGAAGGGAGAGTGTGTGGCCAATTAAATGATAGATAAAGGGTGGTGAAACAAATTACAAAAGCAGTAAGAAAGTTAACTCATGTGGCAGTCCAAACATGGAAAGAATGAAAATAAGACGTGTTTTGGTGGTTACCAAGTAAATTATGGGTTTAACAAATGCTTCCCTTGTGCTGTAGCAACTCTAATCTTTTTAGCACACATGATCCCTTGCTTAGTACAACTTATTCAACATGTGATGAAAAGGATGCCGGTAGTAGCCATCCCTACTAATGCAGGAATAGCTACAAAAGGGCAGAAATTGATGTCATTGCAAATAATTGCAAAACAAAACAAAAAAAAAACCAGGAACAAGAAATTAACTCAATGAGTCAATGATAACTAATGTTTGTAAAGACAATTATTAAAAAATTAAAAAAGATTGATAGGAATGAGAGATTTGTCTTTACAAACCAGCCGTGGGTCTGCTGGTAGATAAAACTAGCACTGAGATATAAAAGAAACAATGGGAAAGATTCCAATGACTGATGAATGGAAAATAGATATTTGCCTTTACAAACAAACTGTAGGTTTGCTGATAAATGAAACTGGATACTGAAATACAAAAGAAACAATGGGGAAACAGCATAAGATTCTGAGAATTAAAAATTAAGAGGGAGGGTTATACATTAGAGTTGAATGTTAGGTATCAGGCACTCCGGGAAGTCTGTACCTCTCAAGTACCTCAGCCAGTGGGGAAAGAGAGAGGGACATGCAGCCGGGAAATTAGGATAAAAAGGAGGCTGCATCCTCCAAAAATTTGAGAGACCCCAGGGGAATGCCCCATGGCCTCTCCCTTTATTCAAATAAAGTGAAAAAACTCTTCTGTCTCTTTTTAGACATCAACCTCTGGTGTTTGTGGATTAATTTTCCTGAGGCCTTCATGTCCCCGGTGAGCAGGGGATGGTTCTGGGCAGGATCCCTGGCCAGGAGCGGGCTCCAGAACGCCTCTGCCTTTCAAGGGCAATCTCGTCTCTGCTCTTTCTCCTGCCCACCTTGCTTTGCCTCTGCCCGCTGCTCCTGGGGCTGCTCTTGGCCAGGCAGCCTCAGTGGGAGCCAGCACTGGCTGCAGCCCCAGCGGGCTCCCCAGGACAAGGCCCAGCAATTAAGAGGCCAGTGAAAGCCCTGGGCAGCAGCAGAACTCTCAGCAGAGTGATTTGGGCAACCAAGGACTAGCCACAAGTGCACAGCAGCCTCACTGGGAATGTTTCCTGACTGTGAGCAGCCTTTCAAGAAGCTGTTTGAGGCCGAGATCAGCAAAACACTCACCCTTTTATCTTCCAGCTATACCAGATTCCAGCATAGCACATCCTCAGGAAAAGTGCTCCACCAGCCACAATGGCCATTAACTTAATCAAACACTGTGTTCCCCTGCAGAAAACTCTTCTCATGCTTCTCCAGATATTGTTAGCTTGTCTGGTGGTGCTGGCTGCATCTGTGGGAGCAATGGGCAGCGTGAGCCCGTGCTGTGCTCCACTGCTGAGCTGGCAGCACACTGGATACGGCCAGGATGTTCTCTGTTTCCCCAGAGCTGGGGCCTGCAGGCACCTTGCCACCCCTTGGCACAGGCTGTGCCACCCAACAGAGCCCAGAAGGCTGAGAGCAGAGCCCAGGGTCAGCGCAGCTGCTTGGGCAGTGGCTCCTTCCAGGGACATGGGCCAAACCCATCCCTGAGCAGCCACTGCCACCCCCGACCCGACCTGCCCTGTGACAGCTCCCACAGCCCAAGGAGAAAAAAAAACTGTCAAAAAGTTCCTTGGTTTATTCCCACTACCTGGAGTGTCTTGTATATAGTAATGGTCTTGAGAATCTGATTATTTTCAATTTTTTTTGTTTTGGTTTGTTTGTTTTTCTTTGAGACAGATGACACAGTGTTACTGGTTTTAGATTTGGTAGGTTTGTTTTTTCTCTTAGCATGTTTGTTTTCTTATCAATCCACATGTAAACTTATTTGTAGTTAGGTATTTTTGTTTCCCAAGCAGCTATTTGGACAATCTGTTGTTCACTTCTTAGTTAATTTTCCATTTATAAACAATTTTGACTCTGTTTTCATAGAAATACAAAGACCTCAGATATCTGTATTTTTAATTTTGTTGACATTCTCTCTCCCTGCTCCCAGCTTTTACTATGATACTTTTGGAAACATCCCTGAGGATAGGTAGAGTTATTTGGGAATTGCTTGGCTTAACCTGGGAAATGGATTATTATTTTTTCTGTTCTAAACCTACATTGCTTCCAGCTTCTCAGCCATAGTCCTGATATGTTGCTCACTTCATGGATGCCTGTGTGAATTGAAATAATGTTTGTGAGGCAGCTGAAGAGTTCAGACTTCAGGGATTAAAATTCCTGGGAGGAAGAGGAGGAAGAAAGCAGAATCCTGTTTCAAAGGTTGTTTTTTCATTTCTAGTATGCCAGAAGTGTGGTAGGCTACACCTGTCTTCAAATGTCATTGAATTAGAAAAAAACTCTCTCCAGGGCAAATGATGCAACACTTTGCCTCACAATCCATCAGCCTTAATTACAGTGAGAGGTAGATGTTAATTACAATCGGATTAGAGCAAATCAACATTGTGTGAATGGCAAGGAGAATTTGCTTGTCAACAGATGAATATGTCCCACTGAAGAATGAAGAAAATCTGCCTTTACTTGGAACAAAGTAGACATGGAGCAATGCAGTATTTGGGTTTTATCCAATGATAAATGGGGCAAGAGGCTGTAACAACTCACCTGTTTTACAGAACACAAGTACTGATAGAGCCAAGAGTGCACCCACCTTGAAGGGATCTTCAGGACATTCCTTTATTTCTTAACAAGGAATGGGCAGCAAAATGCTGGCATTTATGTGAACTGGAAACCATGTTCCTCTCCTGTTTCTCCTTGAGCACGCTGTTCTCTGCAGACTTCACTGTGCAGCCCATCAATCCTCTCTTGGCCAACAGCTAAATGGCATCACTACCAAAACACAGGTGCCAGCATCATCACCCCAGCATTATTCCAGCACTGCTCTGCTGGTGCACAGCAGCACAGAATGGCTTGGCTTGGAAGGGACATTTAAAGGCCATCGAGTCCAATGCCCTGCAGAGAGCAGGGACACCTTTGGATCAGGTTGCTCAGAGCATGAGCTTGAATGTCAGCAGGGATGGATGCCCACCTCTCTGGGCAACCTGTGCCAGGGTTTCAAAACCCACAGTGTAAAAAATGTCTTTCTAATGTCTAGTCTGAATCTCCCATCTTTTAGATTGCAAACATTTCCCCTCAGTCTTGTCACAACAGGCCCTACTAAAAATTCTATCTTGTCTTTTTTACAAGCCCCCTTAAAGTACTGAAAGGTAGCAATCAGGTCTGCATGGAGCCTTCTCGCTTCCAGGCTGAACACCCCCAGCTATCCCAGCCTGTCTCCAAAGCAGAGGGGCTCCAGCCCTCAGAGCATTCTGTCCCTCATCTGGACCAGCTCCAACAGGACCATGTCCTTCCTGGGTTGGGCACCCAGAGGTGGATGCAATACTCCAAGTGGGCTCACACCAGAGCAGAGGGGTGGTGGAATCACCTCCTTCAAGCTGCTGGGCACCCTCCTTTGGAGGCACGTGGCTGGCTCATGTCCAGCCTCTCACCTTGCAGCAGCCACAAGTCCTTCTTGGCAGGGCTGCTCTCCATCCCTTCATCCCCCAGCCTGTGGGATCAGCTGGGCTGGGACCGTGTCACAGCCCTTGGACAGAGCTGCTGGGCAGGATGAACTCCCTAGCGAACAAGGCAGATCCCACTCCCCACACAATTCCACGCTGGCCATGAGGTCACAGCAGGCTCTGAGGTCACAGAGGTCCCAGAGCCCCGTGGTTGCACAGCACCACAAGGACAGATCTGTCAGTCCTTGACCACGACTGTTGCAGCAGCGGTGGCGGCAGCAGCGGTGCTGACATTGGGACAGCGGTGTCAGGACAGTGGTGACAGCAAGAGATGTGGGACTGGCAGAGAGAAAGGCACCATGGCCCTTGCTCTGCACCTCCTCCTCCTGCTCCTCCTGGCAGTGGCCCTGCCTGACAGGGCTGCCCAGGCTGCTCCGTGGCGAGCAGGGCGAGCAGGTTAGCCGGTGGCCTGGCTCCCCTTCCTTGGGACAGTGCTCCCTTCTCCCTGGGAAGTGCTGGGGATGGCTTTCCCCAGGGCTTTAGGGAGGGTTTCCTCTGTGGGAGGGAGAGAGGCCCCAGGGACCGTGGGCTGGTCCTGCCACCCCTCCAGGGATGTTGCACAGAACCTGCAAAGAGGATGGAGAATGACCAGAGCCAGCCCAGAGCTCTGCAGGCCCCTCTGCAGCTTTGGCCATGTCCATTGACATCTGGCTCCCATGGCCTTCCCCCAACCCCCTTGCAGTGCCCAGTCCCCTAAGGCAGAAGGGGATCCCAGCCCACCATGGAATGGTTCTGATCTGTGCTCCCTTCCAGACGAGAGTGGTAGGAAGGCTTCTCCAGCAGCTTGGCTTCATGAAGACTTTCAGCCTCTGAAGCCCCATGCAGGTGTGTTCTCACTGTCCCAACAAGGAATAATCATTGACAACCTGTCAGGAACCAGGTGACAGAAGCTGCTGTGGCTGTTGACTTACAGGTGTGTCTGCAGCGAGGACTTTCCCAGCTCCTTTGCTGGTTGCTGCACACAAGCCCAGCTCCCATCACAGGGGTGAGTGGTGTGTCCCTGCTGATCCCACAGGCTGAGCCTTGGTTTTGTGGGATCCATTCATCTGAAATGGAAATACTTTGTGTTAAAGTCCTTCTAGAGGGAGGAACAAACCTACAGGAGACAAGATGATGAGTGGTCTGGAGAGACGCCGTGGTGGGTCCATGTCCCTCAGCCTTCTCCTGAGACTCAGCAGCTGGGGGCTTTCTCTGCACATCTGGACACGCCATGCCCAGCACAGAGGGAAGGGATCCATGGCAGCCTCTCTGCCCCACTGCAGCTTTCAGGCCTTGCAGGGCTGTTTCCCAGTCTGGCCTGGCTGCAGCTTCTCCCCAGCCTCTGCAGGAAGGCATTTGGCATCAGCTGACAGGGATCCCAAACTGCAGCACGGGCCATGAACACCCTGAGATCCCCTGCAATTTCCCAGTCTTGGCGTAGATCTGGAATGGCAGCTCTTTGGAGGAGGGAAGGCCCTGTCGTGGCTCCAAATCTTGGATGACTTCCTGAACCTCATCCATGACTTTGACAAGTATTGCCTCCTGAAGATGCCACCTTCCTGTTGGGGAACAGCCCCACCTGATCCATGTGTCCCTCTTCCTTTCTCCAGAGATGGAAGGAGATGCTGTGCTGAAGGTGGCATTTCCCAGAGGAAACAGTGGCTCATGGGCAGCCTCTGCTGCAGGAAGGGAGGCCATGCCTGGCATAGTCCCAGGAAGTAAGTTTGCAGAGGGAAATCAAGGCAGAGCCATGGTTTGTTAGGACTTGCTCGATCCTAATGAGCCCCATGGTGCATTTGGAGCAGAGCCCTTGAACCTCAGCGCCTGAGAGGAGATTGCACAAACCTTTCCAGGAGTCCAAGTCAGAAAAAAACCCAAAGTATCTCATTTCATTAATGAGTCCCACTGAGGTCCATCCCCAAAACAGGCTCCCCATGGACTTCTTGGAGGAGAAAATTAGAGGCCAAGATTGCACAAAAACCTCTCAGACTCAGTGTGGAAAGGAAAATCCAAAGTAGGTGAAAAAAACCTGAGTATCTCAAAGTATTGATGAGCCCCACTGAGTGTCAATGCAAAGCTCCCAAGGGACTCATTAAAGCAGATAATTGGGGCCATGATTGCACAAACTTCTCAGAGATTCAGTGTGGGAAGGAGAAAGGAAAGTGCCTTAAGAAGCTGAAGTACCTTGAAGCATTAATGAGCCCCACTGAGTGTTGTTACTGACAAAGCCTCTCAATGGACTAATTACAGCAGATAATTGGAGATCATGATTGCACAAACCTCTCAGACACTCCAAGGCAAAAGCAAAAGCCAAAGTGCTTTGAAAAAGCTGCAGTCCCTGGGAGCATGAAGGAGCCCCCCAGGGCCATTCCTGAGCAAGGCTCCCCAGGGACTCCTTCCAGCAGATCCCTGAGGCCACTGGCATGTGGGCTAGGGGGGATGCTGAGGGCAGGCCAAGGGGGTGACAGTGGCCAGCCTTGCTGGGGCTGTGCCAGGAGGCCCCAGGGCCTCAGGACAAGGTGTCTCCTCACAGCCCTTGGTGGCACAGAGGCTGCTGTGGCCCAGGGCACCAAGACTTGGCTTCTCTTTGTCCCCACCTGTCATCAGTGCCTCCTGTTCTCTGCCCTGCCTGGGGACTGGGGACACTTCCTCACTGCTGTCCCTCAGTGGGACACATTAAAAGGAAAATTAACTTTGGAGTTCGCCAGGCTCCCAGCACAGAGGATGATCCTGAAAACTAGGAAAAGCTTCATAAGTACATTTCTCTTGCTGAGCAGCTCTTCTCCCAGCCCAGCAGGGCTGGGGCACTGCCTGCAGCCACCCCGGGCACAGCCCAGAGGCACAGAGAGCTTCAATCAGTCAGGGCTGGGAAGGTGCTGAGAAGTGCCTGGGGCACAATCCCTCCCAGCCCTTGACACAGGAAGCCTCTGGCTGCAGAACAATGCAGCTGCAGCTCCTGGAGCCATCTCCTAAAGCTGGAACATGGCCTACAGAGCCTACAGACCCTGTGAGTACAACTCTGAGTATTTGTGGTGTAGGGGAGGTGAATGCTCATGAAGCTCTGACATGCTGAGAGCTTCTGATCACTCATAGAATATTTCCAAGACATGGATTTTGATAAAAATGAGGACATTTCTTAAGACTTTGTATTCAGTTTCCTACCATCAGAGAAAGGCAGGGAGGAGGGGGAGAAATAATAAAGGTATTATGAATCTTGACAAGTGCCTGAGACATCCAAACTGTTACTTTTAGTGATCAATAGGCTCATGGGAGATTGCTAATGTGCATTCAGCCACTCTGCCCATGGACAGCACCAGCATCACCTTTGCTGGACCCATCAGGCTTAATCTGAACTGTCTTTTCTCCAAGCTGCAAACAGAACCTGCCCCCAGCCAGAGCCCTGCAAACAGGCAGGGTTCTGTCAGGCCAAGGAGAGTGCACAGAGATTTGGGATCTGTGGGTGCTGGAAGGGAGAGATCAGACACAGGGAAACACCTGCAGGAGGAAAATCTCCAGGAAACAGAGAGAAGATCAGGGAAGGAGAGTAAACAAAAGCCCAGCAATCCTGTGGCAGAGAAAGTTTAGAGATGTCCATAGGAGCCCCTGCAGTGCAGCCCCTCCCTCTGAACAAGGCTCTTCCTTCCTGTTCTGCCACCACAGCTTCTGGCCTCAGGGCTGGGCTCCCAGGTCTGGAGCCCCTCCTGTGCAGGCAGAGCTGCAGCCCCTCCATGTCCTTCATAAATTGGGGGCTCAAAAATGGACACAGCCCTCGAGATGGAGCTCAACCAGTACCAAGCATTGCGGGGGAATCCCTGGCCTGGTCCTGCTGGCCACACTGTTCCTGATCCAGGCCAGGTGCCATTGGCCTCCTTGGCCACCTGGGCACACTGATGGTTCATGCCCAGCCTGCTGTCCATCAGTGTCCCAGGTCCCTTTCTGCCTGCCTGCTGTCCAGCCACTCTGTCCCCAGCCTGGAGCACTGCAGGGGTTGTTGTGGCCAAAGTGCAGGACCCAGCACTTGAACTTGTTAAACCTCACCTTGTTGGGTTTGGGCCCTGGATCCAGCCTGTCCAGGTCCCTGTGCAGAGCCCTCCTACCCTGCAGCACATCAACACTCCCAGCCAACTTGGTGTCACCACGGTTCCATGGGGCCCTAGAGTGTCACAATGGTCTCCATGATTCCATGAGGCCTCCCAGGGTCACAACGTTCCTTTGGTTCCATGGGACCCCATGGTGTCACAAAGTCCTTTGGTTCCATGGAGCCCTAGAGTGTCTCCATGATTCCATGAGGCCTCCCATCCATCCATCTTTGGATCATACTGGGAGTGACTGGACTCATACTGAGAGTATCTGATAGTAATTGGCAACATACCTTGCACATCATCCCCCATACTGGGGGTGACTGGGAGCAACTGGGAGCACACTGGGGGCAAATGGCATCATACTGGGACTGACTGGGCTGATCTAGCCAGAGGCAACTGGGACCACCCTGGGACTGCTGGCATGTGACAAGGATCATCCTGGAGCTTACTGGGCTCATATTGGTGTTGAAAGGGAGCAACTGGGATCTCTGAACACCACAGGTTCCTTTCCCACTCACTGAAGAAGGAGCTTTGCAGTATCCATGTGTGAGGTGACCTTCACCTGAACCAGACGCTGTTAGGAGAAAAAGCTGCCTGTGCTGGAAACTCCCACACAACAAGTCAATGCCAAGAGAGCATTTTCCTTTCACAACTTCCCTCCTGGAGCCACAGTCCTTTTGGATCACACAGCAGGCAAGAGAACAACACAAAATACTTGGCTGTGTCCAGTTTTTGGCTGGACCAGCAAATGGAGGGAGTGCCAGGGTCCACTGCCACAGACTCTCCTCTTGGGGAACAGAACCCCCCCAGGCTCCATTCCAAATGCTGTGCACAACCTGCTGGCTAGAAACAAACACTTTTTTTAAGAAGCTGTTGACAGGAGCTCTCACAAACGAATGGCATTTGATGGCAATTATCTTTCAAAATCACATCCATTCCAAAGGAAGAACAGAAAGCCCACAGCAATCCCAAAGGCACATATGGTGCACCTGGGGAAATCCTCGACTTAGGGGCCGAGTGGGTGAAAAAATACCCAGAAGAAGCCCCAGTGTCCAGAGTGAAAAGTGCAGCAACCACTTGCTGGATCATTTTGACTGTGCTGTGTTGGAGTCTGAGATACAGACTGTGTGCCCTTGCTTTTAATATTTAGTTCCAGGATTCAAAGAAACACTGAATTTCATATAATATGAAATTCATGTGCATGTTTTCATGGTGATACATGAAAACAAATGTTAAAGTTAGATAGGAAATGTGTAAATGTGTAGATTAGAAAGTTTCTTAAATCACTGGGTGAAAAAGTAGTTTAGAGAACAGGAGACAAGATGGAGGATTTAGGGTGTTGTCTCTTGTCCTTCTTCTTTCTTCTTCATGTTCTTCTCCTAGGGGTGTTTGGGTAGTAGTAGGTGATTGAGTAGAAAATGTCACAGTGCAGCACACAGGTGTTGGGTCATTGGGTCACTAAGGAAAATAGCTTAGTTGGCATCTGTTAATTGGGTAAATGGACATATAAAAGACCTTGAAGAAGATCTTTGTTAGCCATTTTACCCCTTCTCTATCATAGTGCACATAGCTCCTTGTACCTTGTAATGCTGATAAGAAAAAATAAACAACTGAGACCGAACGAGAGAAAAAACCGCCTCCCTCTCATCAATCTTCAGTTCAAAGGGAAAAAGAACCCAAATCAAAAAGTCCATAAACAGACAGTGCTGCACATGTCTGCAGACTGTCTGTCCCCCTGCCAGGACAGAAGGACACCTGTCAGGGGCTGGGCTGGCTGCTGAGAATGCCTCAGGCAGGAGGATCCTCAGGCAATGAGCAGGCACCCAGAGCCGCTCTGACACTGAGGCCTCTGTGCCCCACAGCAACAGGAACACCACAAGGACACGGCAACGTTCCTGTGACATCACAGCAGCAGCTCCCCCAAAAACCACCTGGAAGGTTCTCCTGGGTCACCAAGGAGCACAAAGGATCCTCAGAGGGCACAGCCTATTGCCCTCCAAAGGATCCAAGAGGAACTCAGAAAATGCAGCAAATGAGGACACCCCACAACCCAGCCTGAGCACTCAGAAGGAACAAAGATGCAACCAAAGAAAAGGAAACACAACTTTTGTTCACTGATGCTTCTGACTAAAACCAGCAAGGCTTGTTCCCTCTGGGATCTTTGTTCTAGTTCTAAAAACAAACAAGGTTCTCTGCTGTAAATGTACAGAAAGAAGGAACTTGGGGAAAAGAAGGCTGAGAGTGCCAAAGCCTTGTGTGACTTCTTGGACATCCTGTGGCTGAGGGTGTCCAAGGCAATGGACTCACAAGCGGGGTCCCTGCCCTCCCGACTGACAGCTGCCATCTCTCCTTCAGCCCCACACGTGTCTCAACCAACCTCCTGTCAAGGGCCTCCATCCACACATTCCATCACCAGGCAGAGATGCTCATCAACGAGGTCACGAGGTCACCCAGCATCCCTGAGGCCACAGCAGGGAGTGCTCCTGGCATCTGGTAGAGCACTGTGGCTTTCCTGGGATCCTTCTGGTGTCTGTGGCTGAGAGGAGTGGGGTGGATGGAACCAGGATGGGTCACAGATCAGCAGCCCCACTGCAAGCAGTGCTTTCTCCTGCTGTGTGGGGACCATGTGGTGACTGATATTGGGACTGCTCTGGCTTTGGCTCCTGCAGAGCACACAGTGGGTCAGACACTGGGCTGAGGGAAGGGGTGCCATGGAAACCCAGCACAGGCATTTCTCTTTGGAGAGGGGGTTCTGCAGGGAGAAAGGAGAAGAAGAGACTTTCCTGTCTCCTGAGATTCCCTCTCTTCCTTCAGCAGCCATATCACAATCCATCAGTACAAGAGTAGATAGGATCACTTCCATGCCATGGAACACAAGGCACTCAAAACTGAACCCTGCCAGAGCCCAGCCCTGCCTGCCCATTTGGAGGGTGTCGGGGAATGGAATCCAGCTGGAGTTGACCCTCAAAGATACTTTGCCACTTGTGGGTTTCTCACAGCCTTAGAAGGGGTTTGAGATCTCTGTCCCCAACAACTGCTCACCCTTCAAGTGCACACACGTGCCTGGAAGCAATTCAGGTTTCCTGGAGTGGTGGCTGCTTCCCTTTGAAACAGGAGCTGTTGCCTTTTCTGGTATGCTTAACTCCCTTCTAACTATTAGAAAGTGGGTGAGTAAAGGAAATGTCCCTGGAGGAAAGGGACCAGAACCTTGGGAAAAAAATGAAAGAAGTCTGAATTATAAATGAAATCTCTTTCATTTATTTGTATATTACTAATCTGTTTCTACAGACAAGAGCATATTACTGAGCAGGGTGCTGGGATTTGGGGCTTTATTTCTTGTTATTGTATTTCTTAATATTTAATAGTATACCTATTCATTTTTAGACTTTTAAATCTTCGACATTAATAAGAATGGCAGGATGTCACTCACTGGGAAAATTCCCTTGCTCTTCCCACCAGGATTAAACTGTACACTTGACTCCCAGTTGCCAGTGGATTCTCAAGATGGAAAATCCTGTTAATGCTGGTTTGGTGTGGTGTGAACCTGGGGAAGGGTCTCATCCCCTCCCAGAGCTGCCCCAAGCCCGCTCTGCTGCCACGTCTGCACTCACAGCCCCTCACGGCTGCCCTGCCCTGGGGACATGGTGGGACCCCCTCCTGCCAGGGCTGAGGCTCCTCATGGCCCCTCACAGCCCCTCACAGCTCCATGGAACTTCTCATGGCCCTGTAGAACCTCTCATAGCCCCTCACAGCCCTTCATTTCCCCTCACAGCCCCTCACAGCCCCAGGCGCGGGGCTCCTCCCAAAGGAGAAGGGGTCGGGCCCTGCTTGTTCTCCTTTTATTTCCGTCCCTTCACAGCGCCGAGTAAAGAAAGGCTGAATGGAGCCTTTCCCCAGCGTTTCCCTCGGGGTTCATTGCGGGCTGAAGCTCTGTGCTGGCGCTGGCCCGAGCACCACCATCCCTGCAGCCCCCAAGGCCTTTGCTGTCCCCCCGTGTCCATTCCCTGTCCCCGAGTCCCGCCCGGCTCTGGCAGCAGCAGCAGCCGCAGCGCAGCGGGCGCCGGCCCGGCCCGGCCGGGGCTCCCGGCCAGGAGCAGCAGCAGCGCCGGCCCTTCCCACCTGCTCCTGCCTCGGCTTCCCAGGGCTTTTTCCAGGGCAATTCTGGACTACAGCAACAATCCCCCACAAACAGCCCTCAGGCTTCCTCAGGGCCCGCCTCTGCTGCCCTGAGCCAGCCCTCAGAGGAAGAAAGGATCGGGTTCCAGCGCTGTTTTCAGCTCTGTTTTACTCACCCTGAGGTGACAGCAGGAGGCTGTTGGTGCCTTTGCCTTGGACATTGTAGATCCCGGCTGCTCTTGCCCCTCTTCAGCTTGGCACCTGAATTTGAGTTGCAGGCATCATGAGTAGCAGATCTTGAAATGCTCCCAAGGCCCTGAGCACTAAGTCGAGGGGAATGAAAGCCACACAGCGGACATTTGCAGTGCTCAAGCACAGCCCTGTTGCTGCTGCTGCTGAAATAGAATCAACTGACAGAGGCCATCACACAAATTGCCTCTGCAGTGGCAAATAAAATGAAAAAATACACCAGGAGAAAGGAAAACCAGAACTTGTCGCTTCATTGCTTCTTCTGAACAGCAGCAGAAAATGGAGATGCCCAGAGGTATTTCCAGCTGCTGCTGATCCCAGCTGGAGCCCAGCCTGCTGCCCAGTCCCAGTGGGAACCTGAGCCCAGCCTGGGCAGCTCCCGCAGTGTCGGGAGCTCAGCGCACGCGGGGCAGGCCCAGAGCCCCGGGCACGGCCGCCCATTGCGGGGCAGCGGCACAGACGGAATGTCCTGCGGCCCAAACCTCCTGCTCCTCACACAGGAAATGTGCTCAGACAGTGTTTGACGCTCAGCAGGGACAAGGCACAGCAGCAGCCAAGGGCATTGCTGTGCCCCTGTGCAGGAATCAAGACTCTGGCTCTTGGCTCAACACGGCAAAGTTCCCGTGTTTGGCCAGGCTCAGGGGCTGCCCGGGGAGCGCGGGGCTCGGGGCAGGGCCGAGCGGGCAACGAACAAACGGCCCCGGGGACAAACGGCCCCGGTGCTTCAGTTGCAGCAGCAGCAGCAGCAGCAGCAGCGGCAGCAGCAGCAGCAGCAGCAGCAGCAGCGGCAGCAGCAGCAGCGCAAAGAGAAAGCAGCAAACGAAACTACTTTATCTCTCCTCTGTATCTTCTCCTCTCCCCATCCCTCTGTTCTACCCTCTCCCCCGCGGTCCCTCACCCACTCCCGATCTCTCTGTCTTTGTGTTCTCCTTCTCTACCAGTTACCCTCTCCCCTTGTCCGCCCGGAACATGCCCCCTGCCCGCTCCTGGCCACGGCCCCGGCGCCGGCCCCGGCCCCGACCGCGGCCCCGGGCGTCCTGTCCCGCTCTCGCCACCACCCGGCTCCAGCCGAGCTGGCGCTGGCGCTTCTGGGCGGGCCTCAGTGCCTGGGGCTGGGGCGGTATCACCGCCCTTTGGCTCCGCCTGCTCCGAGCCCTGCCCTGGACCTGGCCCCGGCCCTTGCCCCGGCTCCTCCCGGGGCCCCCGGAGGACACAGGCGGTGCAGCCGTTGCCGCCGCCTCCGCTGCGGCTTCCCCGGCCCGAGCTCCGCCGCTCGGCAGCGCGGCCGCTGGCCCCGAGCCGCCGCTGTCGCGTTGCAAGGAGCGGACGCCTGCGGATGCTCGGCCCGGGGAGGTCGGGGAGCGCTCGGGGGCCGTTCCTGGCCCCGGGCCGAGCGCTGACCGCCGCGTCTCTTCCCCAGGGAAGGCGCAGGAGGCCCTGCAGCAGCGCTACAGGATCGGCTCGCTGCTGGGGCGCGGCGGATTCGGCAGGGTTTTCTCGGCCACTCGGCTCTCGGATGGCGCCCCGGTGAGCAGAGGGGCCAGCGGCGGGCGGAGGAGGAGGAGGGGGCGGAGAAGGAGAAGTGGGCGGAGGAGTGGGATGGGGCTGGACACGGTAGGCGGCGAGCTGAATCCGCTGCTCCCTTTGGCTTGCAGGTGGCCATCAAAAAGGTGCCACGGAACCGCATCCGGGACTGGGGCGAGCTGGTGAGTGAGCGGGGCCAGCGGCAGAAGCCGGGGCGTGCCGGGCGGGGATGAGCCGGGGCCCGGCAGGGTGGGAGCCGCCGGGAGCCCTGCGGGGAGAGCGGGCGTGGGGCCAGCGGGGCGTGCAGAGCATCCCGGGCTGGCTGAGGGCTCCCCGAGCCCTGGCACGGGCTCAGCCCCACTGACGGCACCGTGCTCCTCCTGCAGCCCGACGGCACCAGCGCACCATTGGAGATAGTGCTGCTGGACAAGGTGTCCACAGGCTTCTCCGGTGTGGTGCAACTGCTCGAGTGGTTTGAGCTCCCCAAGCACATCGTGATGGTGCTGGAGCGCCCAGAGCGATGTGAGGACCTGCGGCGCTACATTCGGGCACGGATATTCCTGTCCGAGGAAGAGGCGCGGGAGCTTTTCCGGCAGGTGCTGGAGGCCGTGCAGCACTGCACCAGCTGCGGGGTCCTTCACAGAGACATCAAACCGGAGAACATCCTGGTTGATCTGGACACCGGCGTGGCAAAATTGATTGACTTTGGCTGTGGCACCTACCTGCAGGACACAGCCTACACACAATTTGCAGGTGAGCCCACCCAGGGGTAGCCTCCCAGTCCCGGCATCTCCTGGCCCAACATCTCATGGCCCACCCAGGGTGTGGCAGCAGGGATTCTCCCAGGACTGGGGCTGGGGCTGGGGCAGCCAGCCTGACAAAATCCCCTGTGGGTGGGGGTAGCAGAGAGGGGGAGCCAGGACCTGTGCACCAGCTGGTTTGGTGTGCAGGTGAGAATGGGCTTGGACTGCTCTTCTTCCCTGCTTTGCCTTGGTTCATAATATTGTTTGGGCAATGCCAGCAGGGAGGATGTGGGTATGGTTTTTCCCCAGCACTGTGAGTGGGTTTTTCCTTTGTGTGTCATGGTCAGGCCTTGCCAGGGTTTCTGCTGCCGTCTTCCAGCACCAGTGCCTTCTTTTCAAACCCTGGGTTTGTACACAAGTCCCAGGTGCTGGCGAGAGGGCAGCAGGTCACCCCGTGTGCCACTGGGGCAGCCCCACATGCCCAGGGATGCTGGGGTCAGGCTCTGGGAGCAGCAGCATCCCCCTGATGAGCTCCATCCATATTCCATAGGAACACGATCATACAGACCCCCAGAATGGACCAACTTCGGATGGTACCATGGTGAGGCAGCAACCGTCTGGACCCTGGGCATCCTGCTGCATGAGATGGTCTGCGGGAAGCACCCTTTCAGGAGGGGCTGGAACATCAGCTGGGGCCATCTCCTGCTGCCACAACAGCTCTCCCAAGGTGGATCCTCATCTCTGGGCACGGGGGGAACACCAGTGTTGGGAGACAGCAGCGGGCTGGTGAGCATCCCGCTCTGGCAGCTGCTGAGGAGGTGGCACATGTCCTGCTCTCCTGCTCTCCTCCAAAACAAAGAATTGATGGGAAAGTTTAGGCCCAGCTCTGGGCACATCCAGCATGGCCTGGGCAGGGGTATAGTGGGGCAAAGCAGACAGGAGCCTTCTCCAATGACCAGTGATTTGTGGTTTCTCTCCCCAGATTGCCAAGATCTGATCAGGCGGTGTTTATCCCTGCACTACTTGGACAGGCCCTCATTAGAAGACCTGTTCTGTGATCCCTGGATGCAGGATATTCATCAGCCGTAGAAGAAGGGAGAGAGCCACAGGCACAGTGATGCAGGGACCTGGTAAGTTACAGCTCCACACATACCCTGGCAATCAGAAGCAAAGAAACCCAGACTTCTTTGTCCCGCCTGTGTCACTGCACAGGGCTCATCGAGTGGGAACACACAGCCCTTGTGCTGGAGCTCAGCTGCTCTGCCCAGCACTGCTGGCCGCCATCTGAGCTGGTTTTGCTTGTCCTGGTTCAGTGACAGCCAGGCCCTGGGCAGAACCCTGACAGCCTGGTGTCACCCCAGGGAAGAAGGAGCCCCTGGAGGAGCTGCACCAGGTGGGGCTGCTGCTGCTGCTGGGGACATGGAGGACAACAGTAAGGATGACAACCACTTCCTCCACCTGGCCAGCGGCAGCTGGCGATGATGGACTTTGATTCTGGCACCTTCTTCAAAGCCAGGCTCCACAGAGAATTTTCAGGTAAGTCCAGACCCAGGGGATGCTCCCAGATTTGTGCATTGGCCGGGAACCAAAGGTTTCCCCTTTGCTGGGGTGGATGCAACTGATTCTTCAGTGGCTGCCCAGCTGGTTTTTGGCAGGGCTGGGGGTGTGGGCTGGGGTGGTTACGAAATGGGAGTGGGCTCCTGGTCCTGCCAACAGCCCCCACCACCCACCGTGCCCCAGGCTGGGGCTGGGGCAGCCAGCCCAACACAAACAAACCCCCATGGCAGGAGCACAGGTGGGACTCCAGAACCTGAGCACGGCTGCTTTGCTGTGCAGGCAGGGAAGGGCTTGGGCTGCTCCACTCCCCTGCTTTGCATTGGGATCACCGTGATTTTGGGGGACAGTACAGGGGGGAAGGGAGAAAGCATGGGCTTGCCTCACCCGTGGGTGGGTTTTTCCCTAGAATGTAGGGGTGGGGCCTTCCTCAAACTCCTGACAGACATAAGATTTCTTACCATTTTCTTCTTTCCCCTTTTGTCTGTAACCTATTTTCATTAATTTGTTGTTTGTTTTTCTAAAGGAAGCGTTCTTGGTGGGGTCTAGTCTGGATCAGGAAGTGCTTGGGAACAACTGTGGTGTGGAGGAGCCGTGCCCTTGGAGAAGGCTGAGGACATCGTTTGGGACCAGCTTTTCTTCTGGCAGCAGATGGTGTGAGGTGGGTCCTCATCTCCTTGGCATGGGTGGGACAAGAGCTTTTGGGAGATGGCAGCGGGCACAGGAGCATCCCGCTCTGAGCAGCTGCTGAGGGGCTGGATCTGCCGTGGCTGGCTGCAGGCTGGGCACATGTCCTGCCCTCCTGCTCGGCTCCCAAAGGCAGCAGTGATGGGCAGCTTTGGGCCCAGCTCTGAGCACGGCCAGCATGGCCTGGGCACCGTGGGTGGCTGGGACAAGGGGACAGGAGCCTTGAGCTGACGGGCGGTTTCTGGTTTCTCTCCTTGCAGCCGGGCTCTGCGGATGCTGAGGCTGCTCTGGGCTCTGCCAGGGCTCTGCTGGGCTCAGCACCGGGCCGGGATCAGCCAAAGAAGAAATGGTGTGACCTGCAGCAGAGACTTGAGCATTTTGGCAATGCAGCTCAAGTCTGCAGAGTGTCCACCTCCAAAGGAAAACATGACACCCCCCAAAATTAAACTTGTTCCATAACTTGTGAAATGAAATCAATCTGGGATGACCCCAAATGTCATTTTTCAGCTTTCTCAAGGTGTAGATCAGCACTTCTCTGAACAGTTCTTTCCCCCATTTGCCTTTTACTTCACAACTGTTCCCTCCTTTCCCCTAGTGAGTTCCCAGCCCATCACAGTCTCCATCACACTGCAGCCTTCCTTGATGCCCCTCACCACGAGGAAGGCCAAGCCCCAGGCTCAGGGACTCATCCTGTCACTGGCTGAAGAGCAGCAATGTCTGTCTGTGCCAGGGGCTCTTGGATGTCTCTGTATCCATGGACAGAAGGGTCTTTCTGTACCAGGGGCTCTTGGATGTCTTTGTATCCATGGACAGAAGGTCTGTCCTTGCAAAGGTTTCCATAATATCTTTGTACCCATGAGTATGGAATGAACACAGAGGGTGAAAGTGTCAGTCACGTTTGCACACTCTTTCCTTTCCATACAAGACACATCCATGCACACCCCCACGTATAGATATATTAAAAGGATGGGGATGGATAGAGATTTCCCACAGAGCTCTAAATTTGGCATGACTCACCTTGTAAGCCATGGCCAGGGGATTTTATCCCAGCTCTGTGTGAGTAGGTGTCCATGAACTGAAGGGAACAGCATTTAGAAGCAGTTTCAGGATTTCTAGGCAGGAAAGGGAGCTGACAACCATCCACATAACTCACCATATTCGTCAGGATGGGGTGCTGGCTCTTTAGGAATATGGCACAATGGAGACATGAGACTTGGGATAATCCCAGCTCTCTGTGGATCTGTGCAAAGGTGGAGCAGCAGAAACACCTTGTGTCTTCTTTGGGGACACAAGGTCCAAGGAGCTGGGGTGGTGGCAGGGCGTGACCTGGGCTGGTGGCAGGTGAAGTCCCATTTTATGACATCCCAGAGTGGCACAGGACAAAGCTCCAAGCACCCACAGCCCCACTGAGGGAGTCCTTGGAGTGCTGCACATCCCATAAGAAAAGCTGCATTCACTCAGTCCATTGGGATTTATCACTTCCATTTGCAACGCTTTAGTCCAAGTTTCAAACTGCAAAATTTCTACACTCAAGATACAGTCATGAAGAACATGTATTTCAATTTCCTATTCCTTTAACTGCAGTCTAAAATATCTTAATATTGGAAAACATCCATCAAATCTGTAAAGGAAGGCAGCTAATGGATCCTTTCCACTAGCACATGTACAAACTAAGTAACTAAAATCAAAGCTGAGTTCTCTTTTTCAAAGGATCAGTTACCTCTTTCTTACTCCAGAGTTATAGAAGATTTTTCACTACAAATTTGGGAGTAATTTTTATCTTTCATATTTTTTCGTGTTTGTTGTTTATTTGTTTGTTTTTCTACAGAAAACATATCCTGGAAAAGGCATGCCCTTTGCTCCGGGTTCCCGTGTGGAGCAGCTCCCTTCCCGCTGGCTGAGCTGCTCAGGCAGAGCCCGGCAGCTCCCCGCCCTGCAGGGCTGAGGCTTTTCCCCGTTGCTGGGCACAGACTGATGGAGCAGCAGTGCTGAACACGGGCACACACAGAGGGACCAGAGCAGCTGCCTTTGTCCACCTGAAGCTCCAAGGCCAAAGTCTGAGCAGGCACGGCTGGAAGAGACTCGCAGGCTCCCTGTTGGCTCTGCTGCCCCACTTGTGCCCGGCCCAGCTCTGTGTGAGGCAGAGGGAGAACAAGGGGCAGCTCCCTCCCAGCCCCAGCCCAGGTGTTAGCATTCAGGAACACACATAACCATGAATGGTTATATGAAGGTGCTTTATTTAAAGAGCTCTGGGTGTCAGGGGTACACATACCCAAATCTGACCCCATTTGAGTTTTCGAGTTGAACATATTTTATACTCTATCATTATGCAACTTGCATATTAATTATTAAACTAACATTGTTCTATTGTATGCATTGTTTTTATCCAAGCATGACTTTCTCGTGATCCCCCCTTAGCCCCCTAACATGGTTCCCCATGTTCTCTAAACAATAATTATATCTAATCACATCTAACAATTGTATCATTTATCATATACTGACTACACAGGTGCAGTTTGACCTGGTCTTTAGCAAGCACAAGGCCTAACGTTTCCCAGGGCCTGCTTTTCCCAGGGCTTTCCAAACCTAAGTCCCCGAATTTTCTAAGATTTTAGAACCTTTTACTATCATTCTCCCCTTTGAAAGCATTTTCACTTCACTATAAGTGTAAATGTTTTAACTCAATACAGTCCTTTGTTTCTAAGTTGATACCTGGTATTCTTCGAATCCTTGATTGATGTAAATGCTGTCCTGGATGTTGTCAGGAACTGGAGAACCAGAAGATGGTGGGTGTGGATCTCGCGTCAGTGCCTTTATTATTTTCTGGTTCCAGGACGTTTTCTTCTGTATTTCTCCTTTTAAAATGCTGTAAACTAACCAAATTGCTAAGAATACAATTAGTAAGATTATCACACTCTCTATGACAGATTTAATCCATAAACTCACATTCCACCCTAACCCTTTGAAGATTTTGCCTAACCAATTTATAGTCAAATCCTTTTGCTCTTCCTGTGCTCCATGCTCTATTTGTTGCAACTAATTGATGTCATATTCTACATCTGCATTCACATTTGGGATGTGGATGCAGCAATGATCAATCCGTCCCCTTAAAAAAAACTCACACACTCCATGCTCTTTCAGGAGTAAGAAGTTGTAATTGTACATTTAGTTCTTTAAATCTTTCCCGGGTGACTCTTGCTAGTCTATCTACCTGACCTGTTTCTCTATTCTGATAGTTTGCTATCTTCTCTAGGGCCCACCCAAATCTCACTCTACTAGAAGGTTCTTGCTAAGTGTTATCTTGATTCTATTCCTATCAATCTTTCCTAGCTATGCCTGTGTCTAGCCACTGGGTTGATTTTGCCATTGTTAGCATCTGTACCGAGATTAATTTTTGCTTTAGCAATTTACCAATGCCTCTGCACCCCAATGACATTTGTTCTGTTTAATTTGTAAAACTTCTCTCATTATCAAGGGGGTTAATACTATTTGTCTTTGTGCATTACATACCACTCTTCTGAATCCTTTTGTGCATTTAGCAAATGTCCCAGTTTCTCATCTTCTATTGGATATTTCAGTTTTGGAGGCAAATTAAATTGAGATACATTAGTCTTTAAAGGTATCAATGCCATTGTCATTTGCACTTCTCGAGCAATCTGTCGGGCTGTCCAGTCTGCTTTTTGATTTCCCTTTACTCAGTTCTAGTGTTCTGGTTAAGGCAACCAGTTCTGCCCTCTGGGCAGATGGATTTGGTGATAATGCTTTTGCCTCCACTACTGTACTGACTGTTGTTACCGCATATCCAGCGTATCTGGTCCCATTCTCTGCGAAGCTGCTTCCATCTGTGAATAGCTCCAACTCTGGTTGCTCTAGTGGGATGTCTTTCAGGTCTTCTCTTGCTGAACAGGTGTATTCTATTACTTCTTCACAGTCATGCTCTAATGGGCCTTCTTCAGTTGTGGTACCTAGGAACAAAGCTGGATTCAAGAGGTTAGTTGTCTTTAGTGTGACATCATCCTGCCCAGTCAGGATTACCTGGAATTTTATCATCTTGCTTGGAGATAGCCAATGGCCCCCTTTTGTTCTAAAACAGTGGTTACCATATGTGGTACGTAGACATCTATGTGTCTACCCATCGTGAGTTTCCTGGCTTCTTGTATCAGCATCACGGTGGCTGCAGCTGCCCACAGGCATGAGGGCCATCCGGCACTCACGTTGTCAAGTTGTTTGGAAAAGCAGCCTACCGGCCTTTCCCAGCTTCCCAAACCTTGGGTCAGCACTCCCAGTGCTAGGTGTAGTCTTTCATGCATAAACAGGTGAACATCCTTGGATGAATCAGGCAGTCTTAACGCCGGAGCAGTTGTCAATCCTCCTTTAGTTTGAGGAGGTCTCCTTCTGTGGTTTGCTCCAGGTAAACAGCTGTGTCTTCTGGGCTTCATACAGGGGTTTTGCAATTAGTCCATAGTCCATGATCTACGGCACCGCTCTGTCATCCCAAGGAAAACTTGTATCTCATGTAGGTTCTGGGGTTCTGGAATGGCACAAATAGCTTGAATACGATTAGTACCCAGCTTACGTTGCCCTTGTGAGATTTCACACCCCAGGTAAATCACAGTCTGTTGGGCAATTTGTACCTTTTCTTTAGACACCTTATATCCTCCCATTCCCAGTTGATTTAAAATTTCAATTGTTACCTTTATGCAGGTTGTTTTCTCTTCTGTAGCTGTCAGTATATCATCAACATACTGTAACAGCAGGTATTGTTCTCTTGGTACTTGTCCATTCTCGGTCCAAATCTCCAGCTCCTTAGCCAGCTGACTTCCAAATAGGGTTGGACTGTTCTTGTATCTTTGTAGGAGTCGTGTTCAGGTGAGCTGAGTTTTCCTTCCATTTTCTGGATTTTCCCATTTAAAGGCAAACAGTTTCCTACTTTCTTTGTCAAGGGGTATGCAGAAAAAAGGCATCTTTTAAATCAGTTACAGTAAACCATTTCTATTTCTCTTTTACGGATGTTAACAATGTGCAAGGATTAGCTACCACTGGGTAAATATCTTTAGTTATTCTATTATTGCTCTCAAATCCTGTACTAGTCTGTATTTGTCAGCACAGAAATTTGGGCTCTACTGTTAACTACAGAAGCAATAGGTGCACGTTTAGGACTTACTATTGCTGTAATCAGTATGTCTCCAGTTTTGTTATTTCTAGTGAGCATAAAACTAACTTCCCCCTCTCTGCTCACCCATGAGAGGCAGAGTTACCAGTTTCCCTGATTCTGAAGGTGTTTGGGCTCTACTCCCAGAAGCTGAGAAGGAGACTGCTTTGGCTCCCAGCCCAGAGCCTGTGGAGGTGTGCTGGGTTATACAGTGGGGTATTCGATACAATGAACCTGGGACAGTGCCAATTAGAGACTACTTTACTCAACTTTTAAGTGATAAGCCATCCATTATGTTTTTGGAGACCCCTTTCTTTATCTCTAGTGACCACCAATACTGGCGATTAGAGATTTGTTTTCTCTTTTTTTTGGGCTTTCATAAAGAGAACCAATGTATCTAACACCCTTTGCTTTCTCTGATTTTTCCTTCTGGGATTTTTTACAGGTCCATAATTTCAGTTTTCAGAGTTAATAACATTGGTGATTCATAACCAACAATTAATTTTCTTTTGTGTATCATTTGTAAGCAGGCAGCTTTCTGAATATTTTTCAGTAGTTGGTTGGGGGTACAAACTATAGCAATAAAGTCTCCCCTTTCCAAGGGGTTAAGCCCCTCTGCCCAATAAGCTGCGTGCTGAGTTAGGGACCATGGGTTATGTATGTCTCTTGTTGTTAAAAATACTTCATGTCCCCAGTACCCACTGGATTCCCATTCTCCCAATCGAATTGGATCACGTCCAGTGAGAGACACTCGGAATACGTATTCTGTCTCTGACTCGTGAGGGAGACGCCCGTACTCCTTTTTTTCTTTTTTCTTTTTTTTCTATTTTCTTCCTCTTTTTTCTTTCTTTTTTCTTTTTTTTTTTTTCCTTTTTCTATTTTTAGTGGTTATGTGCAGATCAAGATCCTTATCAGTGATATTCTGTTTTAATTAAAAGTTTCAAACTAGGATAGCAGTGTTCCCCACAATTTTATCCAAGTTAGCTCTTTTTGAGGGTAAATTTGATTAATGAGAGGGGTTTTCCTCTCTTGCTTCTTTTAGCAAGTCAGCATTTTTTGAATTTTATTATGGAGGGCTGCTCGCAACAGATTGATCTTACTTCTTTCTTCATCCAATTGTCTTTGCAAAATTTTAACTAGGTTTTGGAGGTAGTTTTTTTCTTCACTTCTTTGCTTACAGCGAGTTTCTATAGCTGCTGTAAGACAAGCTCCCAAAACTGAGCAGAGTATAGTTTTATTTTTGCCCAGTTTAAATTTTGTTTCATGTTGTAAAGAACATACTCTATCAATTACATTTTCCAAATTAAACCAATTATTGAGCACCAACTTTTCCCTCCTGGAGAAGGTCTGGCATTGTGTTTTGCTAACAGAGCATAACATGCATAAAATGCAGTTTTAACTTTTGCACTGCTGTTTTCAGTCATTTTTTACAAAGGAAAAGCCACTAAAGGGAGGTATAAACTTAAATTATACGCACACACACACACACACACACACACACACACACACACACAACTTTTTGCTTCCCTGTATGGGTAAAAAGACCAAATCTGCTTGGGAGGCACTCCTTCAGTTTAAAATTCTGATTGTCTCTTTGCTACAGCAAGCAGTCAAAATTCATACACACAACAACAACAACAAAAACAGTCCCGCCCTTTTGCACTAAGAGATCTTTTGTGAAATTCTGCAGACAGAGCCCTCAAGTGAGTGTGGGGTGCTTTTCACCTCGGCGTGTGCAGTTTGTGGGAAATTCGAGTCGCCCCCCTTGCTTTCTAGACACCGCTCACTCTTTTGGGAGTGTCGGGCTGGGTGCGGCTGGAGCAAAACGTCTTTCCCCTAATACAGACTGCACAACAAACCTGCAGCCCCTTCTGTCTGTCACAAATCCTGTCTGTGATTCCAATTTAGATGTCATGATTCACTAACGCGAGTGGGACTCATGAGAGGTTCGTTTGATCTCAGAGTGCAAAAAGGACACAAAGGGATTTCAGTTTAAATCATAACAACAATAATATACCTTTATTTTAGTGCCAACAACAAGGGTTATGCAATAGAGGAGAGAGAGAGAGAGAGATAAGGAAAACAAAGTAAAGAAAGACAAAAGAGGTTATAGCTACCAACAGATGAGACGGGGTCGCTGGGGTCTTTTTCTGTGGGAGATCTCACCGAAATTAACTTAACCTTATGTAATTCTTTCCCAAAGTTACCTTGTTCCCAATGTGCTAATAAGCACCCCAAAGGAGAAGTACCCGGTATGGGAGCACTGCTGCCCAAAATCCCTTTAAGCTTCTCCATATTATAACTATAACTATAATATACCACAAATGCCGAACCTGCGACGCTTTTGCAGTCGTCTTACGGACGGCGCCTAGGCTTTACCAAGAGGAATTCCTTTAGCCCAACCACGCGCAGCTTTCGCCGAGTCTAACTGGCAGGCACCAAAACCAAATTAAAGCACCTTACCTTTTCTCCCGGGGACGTTGTGAGCAGCGGAGACGGTCGCGGCTGATGGGCTCCCCGAGAATCCCTCGGTGCTGGCTGGAGCGTGATCGGGTCGCGAGTTCGCTCAGCAGCACTCACAAGGTCCCATCTGGGTCACCAAAATGTCAGCGTTCAGGATCACACACATAACCACGAATGATTATATGAAGGTGCTTTATTTAAAGAGCTCTGGGTGTCAGGGGTACACATACCCAAATCTGACCCCATTTGAGTTTTTGAGTTGAACATATTTTATACTCTATCGTTATGCAACTTGCATATTAATTATTAAACTAACATTGTTCTATTGTATGCATTCTTTTTACCCAAGCATGGATTTCTCGTGATCCCCCCTTAGCCCCCTAACATGGTTCCCCATGTTCTCTAAACAATAATTATATCTAACCACATCTAACAATTGTATAATTTATCATATACTGACTATACAGGTGCAGCTTGACCTGGTCTTTAGAAAACACAAGGCTTAACATTTCCCAGGGCCTGCTTTTCCCAGGGCTTTCCAAACCTAACTTTCTTCCTAAGTCCCGGAATTTTCTAAGATTTTAAGACCTTTTACTATCACCAAGGGACTCGTTAAAGAAGATAATTGGGGCCATGATTGCACAAACTTCTCAGAGACCCAGTGTGGGAAGGAAAAAGGAAAGTGCCTTAAGAACCTGAAGTACCTTGAAGCATTAATGAGCCCCACTGAGTGTTGTTACTGACAAAGCCTCTCAAGGGAATAATTACAGCAGATAATTGGAGATCATGATTGCACAAACCTCTCAGACACTCCAAGGCAAAAGCAAAAGCCAAAGTGCTTTGAAAAAGCTGCAGTCCCTGGGAGCATGAAGGAGCCCCCAGGGCCATTCCTGAGCACGGCTCCCCAGGGACTCCTTCCAGCAGATCCCTGAGGCCACTGGCATGTGGGCTAGGGGGGATGCTGAGGGCAGGCCAAGGGGGTGACAGTGGCCAGCCTTGCTGGGGCTGTGCCAGGAGGCCCCAGGGCCTCAGGACAAGGTGTCTCCTCACAGCCCTTGCTGGCACAGAGGCTGCTGTGGCCCAGGGCACCAAGACTTGCCTTCTCTTTGTCCCCACTTGTCATCAGTGCCTCCTGTTCTCTGCCCTGCCTGGAGCCTGGGGACACTTTCTCGGTGCTGTCCCTCAGTGGGACCCATTAAAAGGAAAAGAAACTTTGGAGTTGGATTCTGACTTGGATTTCTTGAGAAGTTTCTTCCCCTCCCTCTCAGGGACTGATGTTCAGGGCCTCAGCACAAAGCCCCAAGAGGGTCATTAAAGTCCTGCTGCTGTGTCTGTGCTGCTGAGCTGGGCCAGGCTGCCGGCACAGAGGATGATCCTGAAAACTAGGAAAAGCTTCAAAAGCACATTTCTCTTGCTGACCAGCTCTTCTCCCAGCCCAGCAGAACAGGGGCACTGCCTGCAGCCACCCCGGGCACAGCCCAGAGGCACAGAGAGCTTCAATCAGTCAGGGCTGGGAAGGTGCTGAGAAGTGCCTGGGGCACAGTCCCTCCCAGCCCTTGACACAGGAAGCCTCTGGCTGCAGAACAATGCAGCTGCAGCTCCTGGAGCCATCTCCTAAAGCTGGAACATGCCAGTGCCTACAGACCCTGTGAGTACAATTCTGAGTATTTGTGGTGTAGGGGAGGTGAATGCTCATGAAGCTCTGACATGCTGAGGGCTTCTGATCACTCATAGAATATTTCCAAGACAAGGATTTTGATAAAAATGAGGACATTTCTTAAGACTTTGTATTCAGTTTCCTACCATTGGAGAAAGGCAGGGAGGAGGGGGACAAATAATAAAGGTATTATGAATTTTGACAAGTGCCTGAGACATCCAAACTGTTACTTTTAATGGTCAATAGGCTCAAGGGAGATTCCTAATGTGCATTCAGCCATTCTGCCCATGGACAGCACCAGCATCACCTTTGCTGGACCCATCAGGCTTAATCTGAGCTGTCCTTTCTCCAAGCTGCAAACAGAACCTGCCCCCAGCCAGAGCCCTGCAAACAGGCAGGGTTCTGTCAGGCCAAGGAGAGTGCACAGAGATTTGGGATCTGTGGGTGCTGGAAGGGAGAGATCAGCCACAGGGAAACACCTGCAGGAGGAAAATCTCCAGGAAGCAGAGACAAGCTCAGGGAAGGAGAGCAAACAAAAGCCCAGAAATCCTGTGGCAGAGAGAGTTTAGAGATGTCCATAGGAGCCCCTGCAGTGCAGCCCCTCCCTCTGAACAAGCCCCTCCCTTCTGTCCCCCCAGCTGTAAGAGATGGTCCGAAGATTCTCTCACCTGTCTCACAACCATCTAAAGGACAGAGACAGAGACCCTGAATGTCACAAGGGACGTGGTTTAGGGGTTCTGGCCTGGTTGAGGTGGATGTGTGCCAAGTGATTGTTTGCAGGTGTGCTTGCTGTGCTACCACGGTACACTGCCCTTGCTCCGGCTGGCGAGTAGAGACTTGTACCCCACACCTGCCGCCTGAGGAATGGGCCTCTTCACCATGGTCATCAGTCTCCTCTGGTTTTGGCCTGGTGCCCCTCGCTTTGTAAAAGACTCTAAAATCACACCCCAAACTTACTTTCCTTTGAGATCTCCCCAACAGACAGAAGACCCTGCGTGGTTGGACGGCTGAGTGGATTTCGACGTTTGTAGCTATAATCCCCTTACTCTCTTTTCCTTTTCCTTTGCTTTCTCCTCTTTTCTCTCTATCTCATATTAGTGCTGATGAGCACTCAATAAAGTGTGTTTTGCTGTTTAAGTTCCTGGTTTGCTGATAATCTTTTGTACTCTAAGACCGATTAAGAGAACCACATCACAAATCCCACCTTGCGGATTGTGACACCAGCCCAGCTTCTGCCCTCAGGGCCAGGCTCCCAGGTGTGAAGCCCCTCCTGTGCAGGCAGAGCTGCAGCCCCTCCATGTCCTTCCTAAACTGGGGGCTCAGAACTGAACACAGCAGTTGAGGTGCAGCTCAACCAGTACCAAGCATAGGGGGGGAATCCCTGGCCTGGTCCTGCTGGCCACACTGTTCCTGATCCAGGCCAGGTGCCATTGGCCTCCTTGGCCACCTGGGCACACTGATCGCTCATGCCCAGCCTGCTGTCCATCAGTGCCCCAGGTCCCTTTCTGCCTGCCTGCTGTCCAGCCACTCTGTCCCCAGCCTGGAGCACTGCAGGGGTTGTTGTGGCCAAAGTGCAGGACCCAGCACTTGAACTTGTTAAACCTCACCTTGTTGGGTTTGGCCCCTGGATCCAGCCTGTCCAGGTCCCTGTGCAGAGCCCTCCTACCCTGCAGCACATCAACACTCCCAGCCAACTTGGTGTCACCACGGTTCCATGGGGCCCTAGAGTGTCACAATGGTCTCCATGATTCCATGAGGCCTCCCATCCATCCATCTTTGGATTATACTGGGAGTGACTGGACTCATACTGGGAGTATCTGAGAGTGACTGGCAACATACCTTGCACATCATCCCCCATACTGGGGGTGACCGGGAGCAACTGGGAACACGCTGGGGGCAAATGGCATCACACTGGGACTGACTGGGCTGATCTAGCCAGAGGAAACTGGGACCACCCTGGGAGTGCTGGCATGTGACAAGGATCATCCTGGAGCTTATTGGGCTCATATTGGTGTTGAAATGGAGTAATTGGGATCTCTGAACACCACAGGTTCCTTTCCCACTCACTGAAGAAGGAGCTTTGCAGTATCCATGTGTGAGGTGACCTTCACCTGAACCAGACGCTGTTAGGAGAAAAAGCTGCCTGTGCTGGAAACTCCCACACAACAAGTCAATGCCAAGAGAGCATTTTCCTTTCACAACTTCCCTCCTGGAGCCACAGTCCTTTTGGATCACACAGCAAGCAAGAGAACAGCACAAAATATTAGGCTGTGTCCAGTTTTTGGCTGGACCAGCAAATGGAGGGGGTGCCAGTCCACTGCCACAGACTCTCCTCTTGGGGAACAGAACCCCCCCAGGCTCCATTCCAGATGCTGTGCACACCCTGCTGGCTACAAACAACCCCTTTTTTAAGATGTAACTTTTCTCTACAAAATCTTTTTTCTTCTTCTCTGTTTCTGCTGTATCTCTTCTGTATTTTTCTTTTTGTTCTTGGATTTCTCAGCCTCCTTTGGACTGAATTCTTTTGGCATCCTCCCTTTTGGGGAGCCCTGCTTATCTCAATTCTTATGATTCGAAGAAAACTCCTGAGCTCGTTAGAATCTTGTTTCTCGTGTTTATTAAAAGGTCATCACAAAAATTAACAGGTCTCTCCAGGCTGGCTACACAAGGTTAATCTTTGCAATCTGGTACATTTCTTTCTTCTGATGGTACAAACAAGGCCTTGTGGCACGCTTCGTGTCTGATGCACAAAATGGCTCCGAAATACGCAGTTATTTTATCTTTATACCTATTTTTACCCAATTAACAACAGACATGTATATTATTTTTCTTAGTGGCCCAATGACCCATCACCTCTGTGATGCACTGTGGCATTTTCCATCCAACCATTTCCTATTACCAAAAAACCACTAGGAGAAGAACATGAAGAAGAAAGAAGAAGGACAAGAGACAACACCCTGAATCCTCCATCTTGTCTCCTGTTCTCTAAACTAACTTTTTCACTCAGTGATTTAAAAAAACTTTCTCAACTACACACTTACACTTTTAGCTTTTTCTATCCTACTTCAAAATTTGTTTTCATGTATCACCATGAAAACATGATCATGATTTTCATATTATAAGAAATTTACTGTTTTTCTAGATCTTATACCAAAGTATCAGAGACAAGGGCACACACTCTGTATTACAAACTCCAACAGACTCTCCTCTTGGGGAACAGAACCCCCCCCAGGCTCCATTCCAAATGCTGTGCACAACCTGCTGGCTAGAAACAAACCCTTTTTTAAGAAGCTGTTGGAAGGAGCTCTCCCAAACAAATGGAATCTAAATGGCAATTTTCTTTCAAAATCACCGCCATTCCAAAGGAAGAATGGAAAGCCCACAGCAATCCCAAAGGCACATATGCTGCACCTGGGGAAAACCTCAACTTAGGGGCTGAGTGGGTGAAAAAATAAGAAGCCACAGTGTCCAGAGTGAAAAGTGCAGTAACCACTTGCTGGATCATTTTGGCTGTGCTGAACACGTCTGCAGACTGTCTGTCCCCCTGCCAGGACAGAAGGACACCCGTCAGGGGCTGGGCTGGCTGCTGAGAATGCCTCAGGCAGGAGGATCCTCAGGCAATGAGCAGGCACCCAGAGCCGCTCTGACACTGAGGCCTCTGTGCCCCACAGCAACGGGAACACCACAAGGACACGGCAACGTTCCTGTGACGTCACAGCAGCAGCTCCCCCAAAAACCATCTGGAAGGTTCTCCTGGGTCACCAAGGAGCACAAAGGATCCTCAGAGGGCACAACCTATTGCCCTCCAAAGGATCCAAGAGGAACTCAGAAAATGCAGCAAATGAGGACACCCCACAAGGAAATACAACTTTTGGTCACTGATGCTTCTGATTAAAACCAGCAAGGCTTGTTCCCTCTGGGATCTTTGTTCTAGTTCTAAAAACAAATAAGGTTCTCTGCTGTAAATGTACAGAAAGAAGGAACTTGGGGGAAAAGAAGGCTGAGAGTGCCAAAGCCTTGTGTGACTTCTTGGACATCCTGTGGCTGAGAGTGTCCAAGGCAATGGACTCACAAGCGGGGTCCCTGCCCTCCCAACTGACAGCTGCCATCTCTCCTTCAGCCCCACACGTGTCTCAAACAACCTCCTGTCAAGGGCCTCCATCCACACATTCCATCACCAGCCAGAGATGCTCATCAACGAGGTCACCCAGCATCCCTGAGGCCACAGCAGGGAGTGCTCCTGGCATCTGGTAGAGCACTGTGGCTTTCCTGGGATCCTTCTGGTGTCTGTGGCTGAGAGGAGTGGGGTGGATGGAACCAGGATGGGTCACAGATCAGCAGCCCCACTGCAAGCAGTGCTTTCTCCTGCTGTGTGGGGACCATGTGGTGACTGATATTGGGACTGCTCTGGCTTTGGCTCCTGCAGAGCACACAGTGGGTCAGACACTGGGCTGAGGGAAGGGGTGCCATGGAAACCCGGCACAGGCATTTCTCTTTGGGGAGGGGGTTCTGCAGGGAGAAAGGAGAAGAAGAGACTTTCCTGTCTCCTGAGATTCCCCCTGTTCCTTCTGCAGCCATATCACAATCCATCAGTACAAGAGTAGATAGGATCACTTCCATGCCAGGCAACACAAGGCACTCAAAACTGAGCCCTGCCAGAGCCCAGCCCTGCCTGCCCATTTGGAGGGTGTCGGGGAATGGAATCCAGCTGGAGTTGACCCTCAAAGATACTTTGCCACTTGTGGGTTTCTCACAGCCTTAGAAGGGGTTTGAGATCTCTGTCCCCAACAACTGCTCACCCTTCAAGTGCACACACGTGCCTGGAAGCAATTCAGGTTTCCTGGAGTGGTGGCTGCTTCCCTTTGAAACAGGAGCTGTTGCCTTTTCTGGTATGCTTAACTCCCTTCTAACTATGAGAAAGTGGGTGAGTAAAGGAAATGTCCCTGGAGGAAAGGGACCAGAACCTTGGGAAAAAAATGAAAGAAGTCAGAATTATAAATGAAATCTGTTTCATTTATTTATATATTACTAATCTGTTTCTACAGATAAGAGCATATTACTGAGCAGGGTGCTGGGATTTCGGGCTTTATTTCTTGTTATTGTATTTCTTAATATTTAATAGTATACCTATTCATTTTTAGACTTTTAAATCTTCAACATTAATAAGAATGGCAGGATGTCACTCACTGGGAAAATTCCTTTGCTCTTCCCACCAGGATTAAACTGTACACTTGACTCCCAGTTGCCAGTGCATTCTAAAGATGGAAAATCCTGTTAATGCTGGGTTTGGTGTGGTGTGGAGCTGGGGAAGGGTCTCATCCCCTCCCAGAGGTGCCCCAAGCCCGCTCTGCTGCCACGTCTGCACTCACAGCCCCTCACGGCTGCCCTGCCCTGGGGACATGGTGGGACCCCCTCCTGCCAGGGCTGAGGCTCCTCATGGCCCCTCACAGCCCCTCACAGCTCCATGGAACTTCTCATGGCCCTGTAGAACCTCTCATAGCCCCTCACAGCCCTTCATTTCCCCTCACAGCCCCTCACAGCCCCAGGCGCGGGGCTCCTCCCAAAGGAGAAGGGGTCGGGCCCTGCTTGTTCTCCTTTTATTTCCGTCCCTTCACAGCGCCGAGTAAAGAAAGGCTGAATGGAGCCTTTCCCCAGCGTTTCCCTCGGGGTTCATTGCGGGCTGAAGCTCTGTGCTGGCGCTGGCCCGAGCACCACCATCCCTGCAGCCCCCAAGGCCTTTGCTGTCCCCCCGTGTCCATTCCCTGTCCCCGAGTCCCGCCCGGCTCTGGCAGCAGCAGCAGCCGCAGCGCAGCGGGCGCCGGCCCGGCCCGGCCGGGGCTCCCGGCCAGGAGCAGCAGCAGCGCCGGCCCTTCCCACCTGCTCCTGCCTCGGCTTCCCAGGGCTTTTTCCAGGGCAATTCTGGACTACAGCAACAATCCCCCACAAACAGCCCTCAGGCTTCCTCAGGGCCCGCCTCTGCTGCCCTGAGCCAGCCCTCAGAGGAAGAAAGGATCGGGTTCCAGCGCTGTTTTCAGCTCTGTTTTACTCACCCTGAGGTGACAGCAGGAGGCTCTTGGTGCCTTGGCCTTGGACATTGTAGATCTCGGCTGCTCTTGCCCCTCTTCTGCTTGCCACCTGAATTTTAGCAGTACAACTGCAATTGCCTCTTTCAATCAGTGCTGCCCAGAGTCCTTTTGTGATGGGGAGCTCAGGATTTTTGTTTCAGGCATCATGATCAGTAGAGATCAGAATGCTCCCAAGGCCCTGAGCACTAAGTCGAGGGGAATGAAAGCCACACAGCGGACGTTTGCAGTGCTCAAACACAGCCCTGTTGCTGCTGCTGCTGAAATAGAATCAACTGACAGAGGCCATCACACAAATTGCCTCTGCAGTGGCAAATAAAATGAAAAAATACACCAGGAGAAAGAAAAAACAGAACTTGTCGCTTCATTGTTTCTTCCGAGCAACAGCAGAAAGTGGAGATGCCCAGAGGTATTTCCAGCTGCTGCTGATCCCAGCTGGAGCCCAGCCTGCTGCCCAGTCCCAGTGGGAACCTGAGCCCAGCCCGGGCAGCTCCCGCAGTGTCGGGAGCTCAGCGCACGCGGGGCAGGCCCAGAGCCCCGGGCACGGCCACCCATTGCGGGGCAGGGGCACAGACGGAATGTCCTGCGGCCCAAACCTCCTGCTCCTCACACAGGAAATGTGCTCAGACAGTGTTTGACGCTCAGCAGGGACAAGGCACAGCAGCAGCCAAGGGCATTGCTGTGCCCCTGTGCAGGAATCAAGACTCTGGCTCTTGGCTCAACACGGCAAAGTTCCCGTGTTTGGCCAGGCTCGGGGGCTGCCCGGGGAGCGCGGGGCTCGGGGCAGGGCCGAGCGGGCAACGGACAAACGGCCCCGGGGACAAACGGCCCCGGTGCTTCAGTTGCAGCGGCGGCAGCAGCAGCAGCGGCAGCAGCAGCAGCGCAAAGAGAAAGCAGCAAACGAAACTACTTTATCTCTCCTCTGTATCTTCTCCTCTCCCCATCCCTCTGTTCTACCCTCTCCCCCGCGGTCCCTCACCCACTCCCGATCTCTCTGTCTTTGTGTTCTCCTTCTCTACCAGTTCCCCTCTCCCCTTGCCCGCCCGGGACATGCCCCCGGCCCGCTCCTGGCCACGGCCCCGGCGCCGGCCCCGGCCCCGACCGCGGCCCCGGGCGTCCTGTCCCGCTCTCGCCACCGCCCGGCTCCAGCCGAGCTGGCGCTGGCGCTTCTGGGCGGGCCTCAGTGCCTGGGGCTGGGGCGGTATCGCCGCCCTTTGGCTCCGCCTGCTCCGAGCCCTGCCCCGGCCCTGGCCCTTGCCCCGGCTCCTCCCGGGGCCCGCGGAGGACACAGGCGGTGCAGCCGTTGCCGCCGCCTCCGCTGCGGCTTCCCCGGCCCGAGCTCCGCCGCTCGGCAGCGCGGCCGCTGGCCCCGAGCCGCCGCTGTCGCGTTGCAAGGAGCGGACGCCTGCGGATGCTCGGCCCGGGGAGGTCGGGGAGCGCTCGGGGGCCGTTCCTGGCCCCGGGCCGAGCGCTGACCGCCGCGTCTCTTCCCCAGGGAAGGCGCAGGAGGCCCTGCAGCAGCGCTACAGGATCGGCTCGCTGCTGGGGCGCGGCGGATTCGGCAGGGTTTTCTCGGCCACTCGGCTCTCGGATGGCGCCCCGGTGAGCAGAGGAGCCAGCGGCGGGCGGAGGAGGAGGAGGGGGCGGAGAAGGCGAAGGGGGCGGAGGAGTGGGATGGGGCTGGACACGGTAGGCGGCGAGCTGAATCCGCTGCTCCCTTTGGCTTGCAGGTGGCCATCAAAAAGGTGCCACGGAACCGCATCCGGGACTGGGGCGAGCTGGTGAGTGAGCGGGGCCAGCGGCAGAAGCCGGGGCGTGCCGGGCGGGGATGAGCCGGGGTCCGGCAGGGTGGGAGCCGCTGGGAGCCCTGCGGGGAGAGCGGGCGTGGGGCCAGCGGGGCGTGCAGAGCATCCCGGGCTGGCTGAGGGCTCCCCGAGCCCTGGCACGGGCTCAGCCCCACTGACGGCACCGTGCTCCTCCTGCAGCCCGACGGCACCAGCGCACCATTGGAGATAGTGCTGCTGGACAAGGTGTCCACAGGCTTCTCCGGTGTGGTGCAAATGCTGGAATGGTTTGAGCTCCCCAAGCACATCGTAATGGTGCTGGAGCGCCCAGAGCGATGTGAGGACCTGCGGCGCTACATTCGGGCACGGATATTCCTGTCCGAGGAAGAGGCGCGGGAGCTTTTCCGGCAGGTGCTGGAGGCCGTGCGGCACTGCACCAGCTGCGGGGTCCTTCACAAAGACATCAAACCGGAGAACATCCTGGTAGACCTGGACACCGGCGTGGCAAAATTGATTGACTTTGGCTGTGGCACCTACCTGCAGGACACAGCCTACACACAATTTGCAGGTGAGCCCACCCAGGGGTAGGCTCCCAGTCCCGGCATCTCCTGGCCCAACATCTCATGGCCCACCCAGGGTGTGGCAGCAGGGATTCTCCCAGGACTGGGGCTGGGGCTGGGGCAGCCAGCCTGACAAAATCCCCTGTGGGTGGGGGTAGCAGAGAGGGGGAGCCAGGACCTGTGCACCAGCTGGTTTGGTGTGCAGGTGAGAATGGGCTTGGACTGCTCTTCTTCCCTGCTTTGCCTAGGTTCATAATATTTTTTGGGCAATGCCAGCAGGGAGGATGTGGGTATGGTTTTTCCCCAGCACTGTGAGTGGGTTTTTCCTTTGTGTGTCATGGTCAGGCCTTGCCAGGGTTTCTGCTGCCGTCTTCCAGCACCAGTGCCTTCTTTTCAAACCCTGGGTTTGTACACAAGTCCCAGGTGCTGTCGAGAGGGCAGCAGGTCACCCCATGTGCCACTGGGGTAGCCCCACATGCCCAGAGATGCTGGGGTCAGGCTCTGGGAGCAGCAGCATCCCCCTGATGAGCTCCATCCATATTCCATAGGAACACGATCATACAGACCCCCGGAATGGACCAACTTCGGATGGTACCATGGCGAGGCAGCAACCGTCTGGACCCTGGGCATCCTGCTGCATGAGATGGTCTGCGGGAAGCACCCTTTCAGGAGGGGCTGGAACATCAGCTGGGGCCATCTCCTGCTGCCACAACAGCTCTCCCAAGGTGGATCCTCATCTCTGGGCACGGGGGGAACACCAGTGTTGGGAGACAGTAGCGGGCTCGTGAGCATCCCGCTCTGGCAGCTGCTGAGGAGGTGGCACATGTCCTGCTCTCCTGCTCTCCTCCAAAACAAAGAATTGATGGGAAAGTTTAGGCCCAGCTCTGGGCACATCCAGCATGGCCTGGGCAGGGGTATAGTGGGGCAAAGCAGACAGGAGCCTTCTCCAACTGACCAGTGGTTTGTGGTTTCTCTCCCCAGATTGCCAAGATCTGATCAGGCGGTGTTTATCCCTGCACTACTTGGACAGGCCCTCATTAGAAGACCTGTTCTGTGATCCCTGGATGCAGGATATTCATCAGCCGTAGAAGAAGGGAGAGAGCCACAGGCACAGTGATGCAGGGACCTGGTAAGTTACAGCTCCACACATACCCTGGCAATCAGAAGCAAAGAAACCCAGACTTCTTTGTCCTGCCTGTGTCACTGCACAGGGCTCATCGAGTGGGAACACGCAGCCCTTGTGCTGGAGCTCAGCTGCTCTGCCCAGCACTGCTGGCCGCCATCTGAGCTGGTTTTGCTTGTCCTGGTTCAGTGACAGCCGGGCCCTGGGCAGAACCCTGACAGCCCGGTGTCACCCCAGGGAAGAAGGAGCCCCTGGAGAAGCTGCACCAGGTGGGGCTGCTGCTGCTGCTGGGGACATGGAGGACAACAGCAAGGATGACAACCACTTCCTCCACCTGGCCAGTGGCAGCTGGCGATGATGGACTTTGATTCTGGCACCTTCTTCAAAGCCAGGCTCCACAGAGAATTTTCAGGTATGTCCAGACCCAGGGGATGCTCCCAGATTTGTGCATTGGCCGGGAACCAAAGGTTTCCCCTTTGCTGGGGTGGATGCAACTGATTCTTCAGTGGCTGCCCAGCTGGTTTTTGGCAGGGCTGGGGGTGTGGGCTGGGGTGGTTACGAAATGGGAGTGGGCTCCTGGTCCTGCCAACTGCCCCCAGCACCCACCGTGCCCCAGGCTGGGGCTGGGGCAGCCAGCCCGACACAAACAAACCCCCATGGCAGGAGCACAGGTGGGACTCCAGAACCTGAGCACGGCTGCTTTGCTGTGCAGGCAAGGAAGGGCTTGGGCTGCTCCACTCCCCTGCTTTGCATTGGGATCACCGTGATTTTGGGGGACAGTACAGGGGGGAAGGGAGAAAGCATGGGCTTCCCTCACCCGTGGGTGGGTTTTTCCCCTAGAATGTAGGGGTTGGGCCTTCCTCAAACTCCTGAGAGACGTAAGATTTCTTACCATTTTCTTCTTTCCCCTTTTGTCTGTAACCTATTTTCATTAATTTGTTGTTTGTTTTTCTAAAGGAAGCGTTCTTGGTGGGGTCCAGTCTGGATCGGGAAGTGCTTGGGACCAGCTGTGGTGTGGATGAGCCGTGCCCTTGGAGAAGGCTGAGGACATCGTTTGGGACCAGCTTTTCTTCTGGCAGCAGATGGCATGAGGTGGGTCCTCATCTCCTTGGCATGGGTGGGACAAGAGCTTTTGGGAGATGGCAGCGGGCACAGGAGCATCCCGCTCTGGGCAGCTGCTGAGGGGCTGGATCTGCCGTGGCTGGCTGCAGGCTGGGCACATGTCCTGCCCTCCTGCTCTGCTCCCAAAGGCAGCAGTGATGGGCAGCTTTGGGCCCAGCTCTGAGCACGGCCAGCATGGCCTGGGCACCGTGGGTGGCTGGGACAAGGGGACAGGAGCCTTGAGCTGACGGGCGGTTTCTGGTTTCTCTCCTTGCAGCCGGGCTCTGCGGATGCTGAGGCTGCTCTGGGCTCTGCCAGGGCTCTGCTGGGCTCAGCACCGGGCCGGGATCAGCCAAAGAAGAAATGGTGTGACCTGCAGCAGAGACTTGAGCATTTTGGCAATGCAGCTCAAGTCTGCAGAGTGTCCACCTCCAAAGGAAAACGTGACACCCCGCAAAAATTAAACTTGTTCCATAACTTCTGAAATGAAATCAATCTGGGATGACCCCAAATGTCATTTTTCAGCTTTCTCAAGCTGTAGCTCAGCCCTTCTCTGAACAGTTCTCTCCCCCACCTGCCTTTTACTTCACAATTGTTCCCTCCTTTCCCCTAGTGAGTTCCCAGCCCATCACAGTCTCCATCACACTGCAGCCTTCCTTGATGCCCCTCTCCACGAGGAAGGCCAAGCCCCAGGCTCAGGGACTCATCCTGTCACTGGCTGAAGAGCAGCAATGTCTGTCTGTGCCAGGGGCTCTTGGATGTCTCTGTATCCATATACAGAAGGGTCTGTCTGTGCCAGGGGCTCTTGGATGTCTTTGTATCCATGGACAGAAGGTCTCTCGACTCGATCTTCTCGAGTGGCCCGGCTGGCTCAGTGATGAGGTTTCTCTTCACTCGAGTTTCGAGCCAGCAAATGTTTGTGGGGTTCACTGATTTTCTTCAAGAATCCAAGTCTATAGAGCGAGTAAAGAAATCAGGGGGGGACTCTCTCTTTGGTTTGCATTCCACAGTTTATTTCTGTGAAGGGGAATCCAAAGGACGAGAGACAAAGGATTTGGGCTCTGGGGGGTTTCTTTTAACAGGGTTTCTCGGAGGGTGGGAACATCAGAGAAAGAACCAATTATTTTTCTCAGCACATCTTACAAACTTTCTACAAATCAAGGTTACACACACCAAGATAAGAAATAACAGACACCAACTTTTTCAAATGCCCACAGAGGTGTAGTATTCTCCACAGAGGGACAGAGGGGGAGAGGGGGGGGGCTTGGTTTCCTGGCAACACAGGGGGGAAAGAAAGGGAAGGTAAGCATGCACTCTCAGCTCAGAGGCATTCTGGGACAAGAAAAACAAAGTTACAAACTTCCCTGTTGGAAAGAAGGGTCTCTCTTCTCCCAACCCCGTGCTTTCCTGGGCTAAAGAAACTTCAAGCAGCTGGAAATGCCAGCAGGGTCCTCTCTTTAGTCTATCCGGCCTCTCGCCCTGGGGCTGAGGAGAGAAACTTCAGTAACCATGGTAACTTGACGCCAGGTAAACAATTAGGAGAAAGAGAAGCTGGGGGGGGGGGGGGGGGGGGGGGGAATCACAACTAAAAGAAGAGAAAAAATACATTTCAAGCTATCAACTACAACATGTCCTTGCAAAGGTTTCCATAATACCTTTGTACCCATGGTATGGAATGAACACAGAGGGTGAAAGTGTCAGTCACGTTGTTTGCACACTCCTTCCTTTCCATACAAGACACATCCATGCACACCCCCACGTATAGATATATTAAAAGGATAGAGATGGATAGAGATTTCCCACAGAGCTCTAACTTTGGCATAACTCACCTTGTAAGCTATGGCCAGGGGATTTTTTTTCCCAGCTCTGTGTGAGTAGGTGTCCATGAACTGAAGGGAACAGCATTTAGAAGCAGTTTCAGGATTTCTAGGCAGGAAAGGGAGCTGACAACCATCCACATAACTCATCATATTCGTCAGGATGGGCTGCTGGCTCTTTAGGAATATGGCACAATGGAGACACAAGACTTGGGATAATCCCAGCTCTCTGTGGATCTGTGCAAAGGGTGGAGCAGCAGAAACACCTTGTGTCTTCTTTGGGGACACAAGGTCCAAGGAGCTGGGGTGGTGGCAGAGCGTGACCTGGGCTGGTGGCAGGTGAAGTCCCATTTCATGACATCCCAAAGTGGCACAGGACAAAGCTCCAAGCACCCCCAGCCCCACTGAGGGAGTCCTTGGAGTGCTGCACATCCCATAGGAAAAGCTGCATTCACTCAGTCCATTGGGATTTATCACTTCCATTTGCAACGCTTTAGGTCCAAGTTTCAAACTGCAAAATTTTTACACTCAAAACACAGTCATGAAGAACATGTATTTCAATTTCCTATTCCTTTAACTGCAGTGTAAAATATCTTAAGATTGGAAAACATCCATAAAATCTGTAAAGGAAGGCAGCTAATGGATCCTTTCCACTAGCACGTGTACAAACTAAGTAACTAAAATCAAAGCTGAGTTCTCTTTTTCAAAGGATCAGTTACCTCTTTCTTATTCCAGAGTTACAGAAGATTTTTCGCTACACATTTGCGAGTAATTTTTATCTTTCATATTTTTTTTGTGTTTTTTTTGTTTTGTTTTGTTTTTTTGTTTTGTTTTGGTTTTTTTTTTTTTTTGTTTTTACAGAAAGCATCTCCTAGAAAAGGCATGTCCTTTGCTCCTGGTTCCCGTGTGGAGCAGCTCCCTTCCCGCTGGCTGAGCTGCTCAGGCAGAGCCCGGCAGCTCCCCGCCCTGCAGGGCTGAGGCTTTTCCCCGTTGCTGGGCACAGACTGATGGAGCAGCAGTGCTGAACACGGGCACACGCAGAGGGACCAGAGCAGCTGCCTTTGTCCACCTGAAGCTCCAAGGCCAAAGTCTGAGCAGGCAGGGCTGGAAGAGACTCGCAGGCTCCCTGTTGGCTCTGCTGCCCCACTTGTGCCCGGCCCAGCTCTGTGTGAGGCAGAGGGAGAACAAGGGGCAGCTCCCTCCCAGCCCCAGCCCCGGGACCCCTCCAGCCCCGGGCCTTGGGGCACTGTCAGCACCTGCTGCTCCAGCCACGGCTTCTGCTGGCACTGCCAGCAACAACCAAACTGGGGCTGGTCCCGAGGGAGCAGCAGCAGTGCCTGGATCTGATCCCTCAGTCTGGGGCAGGGCCCCTGGGGGAACAGAGGGCACAGCAAGAGGGACAAAACCAGGCAGGGTCAGAGACTGGCAAGAGCCAGAGCTGGGAGCAGGAGCAGCTGCTTCATTGCACTCTTGGAGAAAGCTCTTGGCTGGGTCAAAGTGCTGAAAGGTGTGAAAGGCGAGAGGAGGCCACACCAAACAATGCTCCTGTTTTCACACCCTGCTGTAATAAATGGAAATGATTTGTGGTAACTAAATTGTAACTATTTGGAAAGTTATTATTAGGAGGAATCAAGGGAATTGGTGTTACCAGGCAGATGTACCCCCCCTACAGATGTTACATGTTAGAATTGAGGTAGAGCATGTACTTTTGAGATAAGAAATGTCCTAAGACAAAATCGACCTGGAGATGGATAAAGTTGGAATGACTTTAGGCATAACGCCTGAAAATTATAAAAGATAAGACTAATTAGTGGAGCACAATGCTTACTTACATAACACTATGCTTAGTACACCCGTGCAACCTGTGAGGTTACCCAGAGGAAAATGAGGATGAGTGTAAGCCTTCAACCAAAAGACCACCAAAAGAAGACTGAAGACCCCCTAGCAACAAGTGAAGCATGCACCATGAAGGATAGTGATTTAAATTTAAAAATTGGAAGTAGGGGGAAACTTCTGGGAAACATGAATGAATATGCAGAAGCATCCAGTATATAAGTTTAGTTTGAATTGCTCTTTTTGTATGTGAGGTAGGGTGAGAAGCCCTCCTCATACTCCGGTCAGTTTTGCTTATGCTTTAATCATACTTAATTACTGACAAACTGTATATTATTATATATATATGCATATATATATGTATATATACACCTGAATATATTTACTAAATTGTACTCTTTTACTAAATTGTATTTCTTTTATACCAAAATTGTATTCAATGCACTAAATTCTATACATTTTTTATTTATTATTAAATTACTATTACTTCAATAGACCTAGTTGTCAAAATTCTAATTTCATTTAGAACACTAACAAAAATGAGCTACCAGCAGAGCTTGTTTTGATCTACATCACACTTTGATCCATGTCCCTCCTCCTGACAGCGACTCCTCTGCAGCTGCTCTGGGACATCTCCTGGGCCCAGCCCAGTAAGAGCAGATTTCACTGGAGCTGAGGTGCTCGAGGGGGCCCATTTCAATGCTCTGCTGAAGCCCAAGGACATTGTGTTTCCCCAAGGAGCAATGTTCCTTTCTGGCACTCGCTGGCCCATGAGGGACCTGATTCACTTGCTGCCCCTGGGTGAGTTACAGCCACAGCGAGAGGGAGGAGCCCACCCATGGCTGCTGCTGGGTCCAGACATTGGGGGAGATAAAACTGTTCTAAATGAAATTAGAATTTGGACAACTTGGTCTCTTGGGTTAATGACAGTTTAATTAAAAATGAATACAATTTAGTAAATTGAATAATAATTTGGTATAAAAGAATGCAATTTAGTAAAAGAATGCAATTTAATAAAAGAATACAATTTAATAAAAAAATGCAATTTATATATGTAATTTGCAAGTAATTCCATATGATTAAAGCATAAGGAAAACCGACTGGGGTACAGGGAGAGTTTCTCACCCCACCTGACGTACAAAACTGACCGGGGTACAGAGGGGGCTTCCCACCCTGCCTCACACAGAAAACAAAGCACTTTAAGCTGAACTTATATACTGTATGCTTCTACATATTCATTAATGTTTCTCATAAATCTCCTCCTATTTCCAATTTTTCTGACTTACATCACTTTTCTTCACAGTGCATGCCTCACTTGTTGTTAGGGGGTCTTCAGTCTTCTTTTGGGGGTCTTTTGGTGAAGGCTTCTCCTCTTCCTCATTGTCCTTTGGATAACCTTACAGGTTTGCATGTGCTTACTGAGCGTTGTGTTATGTAAGTCTACTAATTAGTCTGATATTCACTGATTTTCAGGCCCTATGCCTACAGTCATTCTAATTTTGTCCATCTCAAGGCCGTTTTCAACTTGGGACATCACTTATCTTCTAAACTACATCCTGTACCTCAATTTTAACATGTAACATCTGCAAAGGTGCATTGTAGCACTGATCCTTTTGATTGCTTCTAAATAAGTTTGCAAATAGTTCCAATTTAGTTAGCACGACTCAATTCCATTTATTACAATGCTGAGCCAGAGCTTCAGCATCTCTCCCAAAATCCCAGAATCACAGAATGCCTTGGTTTGGAAGAGACCTTCATGTTCCTCTCATTCCACCCCCTGCCATGGCAGGGACATCTTCCACTATCCCAGGCTGCTCCAAGCCCCTTCCAACCTGGCCTTGGACACTTCCAGGGATCCAGGGGCAGCCACAGCTTCTCTGGGCAAGCTCTGATCTCTGCCCAGGTGAGCAGGGACAAGAGCCGAGGGAACGGCTGGAGCTGGGCCAGGGCAGGGCTGGGCTGCAGATCAGCAAAAGCTTCTTCCCCCACAGGGGGCTGGGGCACTGCCCAGGCTCCCCAGGGAATGGGCACGGCCCCGAGGCTGCCGCAGCTCCAGGAGCCTTTGGCCAGCGCTGCCAGGGATGCACAGGCTGCGATTGTTGGGGTGTCTGTGCAGGGCCGGGGGCTGGACTCGATGATCCCAATGGGTGCCAGATCCCAGCTCAGCCCCTTGTGCAACTCTCACCCTTTGGCTCAGCCTTTGTGTCCCCTGGAGGCGCTGGCAGAGCTGATGGGGTGGGGCAGGAGCGGGGCAGCCCCAGCGTTCCCCTGGCAGTGACACCACAGCCGTGGCAGCCCCAGCGTTGCCCTGGCAGTGACACCACAGCAGGGGCAGCCCCAGCGTTGCCCTGGCAGTGACACCACAGCAGTGACAGCCCCAGCGTTCCCCTGGCAGTGACACCACAGCCGGGGCAGCCCCAGCGTTGCCCTGGCAGTGACACCACAGCCGGGGCAGCCCCAGCGTTGCCCTGGCAGTGACACCACAGCAGTGACAGCCCCAGCGTTCCCCTATCAGTGACACCACAGCCGGGACAGCCCCAGCGTTCCCCTGGCAGTGACACCACAGCCGGGGCAGCCCCAGCGTTCCCTCCCTGGAGACGCTCCAAGGGAAGCGGCCAGAGCCACGTCCAGTCAGCGGAACTGAGCGGCCACTGAGCACCCTCGGCCTGGGCTGCTGTGGATTCCTCTGCACACAGCTCGGGGAAGGTCCCCTTGGCCACCCCGACAGTGCCACAGACAAGTGTCACACCCAGTTACAGAGCTCTGCCCAGAGCTGACAGGGGCAGTTAATTGAAAAAAACAAACAAGCACAGCCCCGGGAAGGTCTTTGTGCATCGAGCCTTTGCTGCAGCCAAGGAAAGCTCCTGGCTCAGGGTCACCTTTCCTGCTCAGCCAGAGCCCCGAGTGCCCCAGCAGCAGCAGCAGCAGCAGCAGAGAATGGCAGCATTGCCACGGGCTGGCTGAGGAGGGGGAGATTTCCCCCTCGAGAGAGGCTCCTCTGCCAGGTTTTGCATTCAGGCAGCTGCAGATCCCTCAGCTCTGGTTGCACAGCAGCTGGAAATGCAAGTGCAGGAGCTCTGTTCATGGCCAGCCACAGCGGGTGACAGCAAGGCCAGGGCTCTGGCAGTGGGACATTTGCAGGCAGCGCCTGCTGCAAGCGCTGGGGGCTGGAAGTGTGTGCAGAAAACAGCCCGAGGGTCTCTGGCCCGAGGGAAAAGGAACAAAGCTTCAGTTCTGGCCTCCGCAGGGAGCACCAAAATGGTTCCTTTGCACGGCCAAGTTCCATTGGCCGGTGTTGTAGGGCCCCCTGAGGAGAGCTCAGGGTGTTCAAAGTGCCTCGGCCGGAGCAGCTTTTTGTCCCGCTGCGGGGCCATTGCCGCGGGCTCGGGGTCCCTGGGAAGGGGAAGGAGGAGAGGGTGGAAGCGGTGGGTTTGTGGTTTTAGGGTTTGGATGTTTTTTTTGTGGGGGGTGATGGCCGGTTGTGATTTTGGTGTTCCTGTGGGGCTGGGGGAATGTTTTTTTGTGAGCTGTGCCCAGCGGTTTGCAGCCCCGGCCCGGGCGGGGCGGCCCCGGGCGGGCTGTGGGAGCCGGGAGCGGCCGGGCGGGCCCGGAGCCGCCGCCTCGGGCCGGGAGCCCCCCGGGCAGAGCTCTGTGCTCGGGGCCGAGGCCCGGGCAGCGCTGGGCGGCCCGTGGGCCCCCAGCACAGGCGGGTCCGTGTGGCCGGGCCGGCGCCGTGTCCGCAGAGGGCTCCGAGGGGAGCGGCCCGGGCCGGCCGTGGCCGTGCGGGGCCTGGCGGGGCTCGGGGGGCCGGGCCGGGCCGGGCAGAGGCTGAGGGAGAGCGGGACAAGCGCTGGCACAGAGGCCCCGGGCTCGCCGTGCCCCCCTGGCCACGCAGCCGGGCTCGGGGGCCGCCTGGCTCAGAGGCAGCCCCGGCTGCGGGGGTCCCCGGGGCTCTCTGGGGAGGGGGCGGCAATGGGGGCTGCCGGAGCTCTGTGCCCGGGGCTGGGCGCGGCTGCCGAGGGAGCGGAGCATGCAGGCTCCCCCCGTGCTGGGGCTTGCTCTGCCCGCCTCAGGGGCTGCATTGTCAGCCCGGAGCCGCGTGGGGATGGCCCGGGACCAGCAGGGCTGGCAGGGAAAGCGGCAATGGGGGCAGCAGAAACGGGCAATGCCAGTGCTGGGGGTGCTCCCGAAGCCTGCAGATGTTGGGAGCATGAACAAGGGGGCCCAGGGATAGCCCAGGAGCCTGAAACAGGGAGCCCAGACAGTGCTGCCCATCCAGGACTCCTGGGATGCCAAAGTGGTGAGGCCAGAGAAGGGGAGCCTCCTGGATTGCCAGGAGCCCCAGCAGACAGAGAGGGGGAACAGCAACACAAACTTGACCCACAGCAATCCAGACATCGGGAACCTCCAGGACCCCAGAGTGGAGAGACCAGAGAGGGTAAACGCATGGATGGGTGTTTTTGGTGAATCTTGGCCATTTGTGTATTTTAGGGGACTGAATCTTAGTGTTTGGGTGGTTTATATGGGCACCAGATGCTCGGTGACTTCTAGAGATGGACTTGGAGAGTAGGAACCCCCTAACCCAAAGTGCTCATCCATTGCATTTTCAGAAACCAGGATTTCTCATTCCTAAACTTTGGGTGGATGGAGAAGGAGGCTGTGAGGAAGAGGAAGATGCCCCAGGACAACCCGGCAGGTGAGGAGGAAGTCAGTGCCCCTTTCCCTCTCTCTCCTGCTCCATCTCCCAGCCCAGCCTGGCCCCCGGCTGCAGGACAAACCCGCTGCCAACGCCGTCCTGCCGGGGACGCACTGGGGGGATCTCCTTCCCCTTCCCTCTGGCACAGAGGCAAATCCCATCCTCTCCTTGTCCTTCCTCCCCCAGACAAGGAGCTGAGGATGGAGAGCAGGGAGGACAAAACCCCAGGACAGAACCTTGTGGAAGAAGCTGTTTTGAGCAGCTGCAGTGTGCAGCAATCCAATGAGGAGCAAAATCCTCCTGCAGGAGGAGGGGCTCCAAACCCAGCCCAGGGTGCTCTGAGGAGGAAAGACCCACCCTGTGCTGGGAAGGCGGCCGGATATCCAGCCAGGGCTCTGAGTTGGTGGTCCATGAGCAGCTTCAGGATGGGGAGAAGCCCTACAAGTGCTTGGAGTGTGGGAAGAGCTTCAGCCGGAGCAACAGCCTGATCTGCCACTGGATGATCCACACTGGGGAATGGCCCTACAAATGTGGGGAGTGTGGGAAAGGCTTCAGCTTCAGATCCAAACTCATCATCCACCAGATGATCCACACTGGGGAGAGGCCCTAGGAGTGTCCTGAGTGTGGGAAGAGGTTTCAAACCAGCTCCCATCTCCTTGTGCACCAGCGGATTCACACGGATGAGAGGCCCTTCCGCTGCCCTGACTGCGGGAAGGGCTTCAAGCAAAACTCCCACCTCATCATCCACACTGGGGAGAGGCCCTACGAGTGTCCCCAGTGTGGGAAGAGCTTCAGCCAGAGCTCTCACTTGACCAAACACCAACGGAGGCACCGGTAAGAGAAGCCCTGTAAATGCTCTGAATGTAGGAAGAGCTTTGTCCCCTGCTCCAGCATCATCCCCCATTGGAGGACTTTGACTGTGAAGAGACCTGGTGATCCATGTTCTTTAGGGCCGAGGTTTTCAGGAAGGTGGCAGCGCTCCTGACATCCACACCGCTGTGGTGCACATTCCCTGTGATCCATGCAGGGAAGACACCTGTACCTTTTCCTGCCCATGGCAATGGTATGATTTGGGATTGAAGAACATGAGAGTCTGGCCATGGTCCTGTCATTATATTCAATCCCATCTCAGGTTGTTGCCAGGGGCAGGAAAAGGAGTCCCTCTCTCTCACCAGTGGAGAAGGATGTCCTTTCCAGACAGGAGGAAATACGTGGCCAGAAGAAGCCAGGTGGTGTGTATTTCCCTGCAAATAGTTTGTCTTACCCCTTTTGTTAGCAAAATTGTTTCTGTTCCTGTTTGTTCCTTATCTCATTGCTGTTCCCAGTAAATTGTTCTTATCCCAGCCCGGGATCTTTGCCTTTTGTGCTTTCCATGGGAGGCGGGAGGGAAGCGAGCGGTGACGCGGTTTTGGCAGGAGCAGGAAATTGGGGAAATCCCATTCCTGAAGCCCAGCCCGTGGAAACCGAGCATCCCAGCTGGTGCCAGGCCTGGTTGCCATGGCAGCAGCCTTGGGAGCGGGTCCCTGGCTGGGGGCTGTGGAACCTCTTCCCTCTGGTGCCCAGGGCCAGGAGTGGAGGGAGCGGCTGGAGCTGAGGCAGGCAGGTTTAGGCTGGATGTGAGGAAAAGGTTTTTGCCCCGAGGCTGCTGGGGCACTGAACAGGCTCCCCAGGGAGGGCTCCCAGCTCCAGGGCTGTCTGAGCTCCAGCAGCGTTTGGCCAGCGCTGCCAGGCCCAGGCTGGGATTGTTGGGGTGTCCTGTGCAGGGCCAGCAGTTGGACTGGAGGATCCCCATGGGTGCCTCCCAACTCAGCCAATTCTGTGGCTCTGTGATCCCACGAGCCTGGGGATGGGACTGCAAATGGTTGCCATGGCAACGGATTCTGGCTCCAGGCCTGAGCTGGTGTCCATGGCAACCACCCCTGGCATGGGGTCTCCATGGAGCTGCCAAGGGACTGATCATAGCAACAGGGGCTGTGATGGTTGTCATGGAAACAGATTATAGCAACAGGGGGCTGTGATGGTTGCCATGGAAACAGATTATAGCAACAGGGGGCTGGAGATGGTTGCCTACCAAGGATCAGATTTGTTACAGGCCCTCAGAGGGGCTCCATGGGGACATTCCAAGAGTCTCCAGGCTGTTCAAGAGCTGGAATGTCACAGGCACAGACAGGGGCTCCACAGAGAACTCCCAGGGGTTTCTGGGGATGCTGAAGAGCCGTGTGGTCAGACGCAGTCACAGCAATTCCATGGTGACATCCCAGGGGACGTTGGGCTGCAAAGGCACCGCTGTGTCACAGACACTCCCGGGGGCTCCATGGTGACATCCCAGGAGTCCCCAGGCTGCCAAAGAGCTGGGATGTCACAGACACTCCCAGGGCTTCCTGTCATGGGCAGAGTGGGAGCTTCAGGCAAAAGCTTTATTTCTTCATTGGAGAAACTCCTGCTGAGTCATGAGGTGGAGAAATGACACCCAACAGCCACCAGGGATCCTCAAACCCCTCCAGGATGCCTCGACTTTTAAATTCCTTCTTAAAAGGGGAGACTGGGAGCAGCTGGATCCAATCCCAGCCCCGGACTATGTCAAAGGTTTATGTGTAAAGATTGGACAGGTGAAATTGAATCCTAATGTTGCTATATTTTATATATTAGTAAAGGCCTGTATGCACAAACCAGCCTTTGAAATAAGTCGTGATATTAAGGGCTAAAGTCCTTGAAACCTTCATGCAGAAGAGAGAGTAAAGTAAAACAATATCCCTGTGTGTAAGAGAAAAAATGTAAACTGTGTGTGTTAGCCAATAGTAACTTGCTCTGCCTGCAGACCCTGTAGAACCCTATAAAAGTGTGCTAAAGATAGAAATAAACTGGCATTCACAATTACTTCTGTGAAGACTGGTGAAGAGCTGGTGGTCTCTCAACATTTGGCGCTCTGAACGGGACACCCTGCGGGCAGGGGGGCTTCAGTGGATCCACACACGGTGGGACGGAGCCTTGGACCAAGGTTGGTGGAGCGGATCTGAGTGCAGATAGATGCTGCCTTGGATCGGTACCAGATAGGCGGCTCACGAATCAACGGGGGTGAGTCACTGGGGGAGTCCGAAGGCAGGGGCGCAGTAGAAGGCTCGCAACCTTCCCCCCTGCCGCCGAGCCGCTAGCATGGCATTTGGGGCAGCAGATAAACTGCTTCTCTGCATCCTCGTTAAACGAGGCGGAGCAGCCAGGGAAAAGGACCTGAATATGCTCATTATATGGGCTAATTGTCTTGAGCATTTGCAGTGCTCACTGCTTTTTGCGGTACAAGAACGGACTGATATGTCGGCTCTGATATATGGGAAACGGCAATCACGGAAAAGAGCAAGGACACTGTGTTTCTCGGTCGAACTTTGCAAATTGTAATTAATATGCTGAAGCTGTGAGCCCGTAATTCTACCTGCGTCACAGCGGCAGATGCCTTTACCTCCCACTGCTGGGGAAGCTCTCCTATCTATATTGCCCATGGAGAGAGGGAGGGAGAGTTAGGGAAAAGAAAATAATGAGAAAAAAGTTCCACAGGGAACGCTGAAACAACGAACAGAATCTGTTCAGTTATGGCAGGATGTAATACATCCAGAACTATTTGCTTCATTTTTGGAGTCACTTTTAGCACTACAACCTTATTTAAGTTCCATCTTTACCACCCTGGAAGAAAAGAAGCCAAATTTAAATTGGTTTCCACCCAAACCAGAGGGACATGGGGGAGCAGCGAGATGAGCGCAGAGAACAAAGGCACCCTGGGGGTAGAAGCAGCGCAAGAAAAGTTCCAAGGCCACTCTGATCACCGTTGTTAGCACCTGGCCGTGAGAGACTTTTCGTGTAAAATCGCCTGCTTTTGCAAAATCATGCCTTTTTTCCTCTATCGGCGAACGACAAGAGAGATTGAGAGAAAAAAAAACAAAAAAAAACTGCATTTGTTAAAGTTAACTGTGAGGCTTTTTTTTTTCTTTCTCTCCATTTTTCCTCGCTGCGAGAGTATGTGGAGAATGTGAAGAAAGATAAGAGCAGAGCTGCAGCAGCGGCGGGGCGGGCGGTTGACCCCTCCGCTCCCTCTCTCGAGGGGGGCACTGGGACGGTGCCTGGTTTGTTGCAGGGTCGTGATTTATTGGGTTTTCGGAGTGTTTTTGTATACCCTTTTAGAGTTAATTTTGTGTTTTAAGTAATTATGAGTTTATGCAATTGCAGTTTTTAGAGTTTTATTAGAGAAATTATTGTGGTTCTTTGAAGGTTTAGGAAAAAAAAAAAAAAAGAGAAAAGTGTTTAAGGTGAATACTAACAGAAGTTGCCTTGCAATAATTGGTTTTAGAACCCAAGGTTAAAATATGGTGTGATTTATAGCTTTTAGGAAAACCTTCTTCCAATTAATGTTATCTACAGAAGAGATTTGTGGTTTAAAAAAAAAATAATTAGTCAAGAGAATTTTACTGTATAAAACAAAGTTAAGTTAAAGTATATATTATCCATTTGCTCGTTTTTTCCACAATTTTAATAAGGAATCCATGTTATTGTTACATTGTGTTTAAAAGGTATATATTAAACTTTTAGTTGCTTTTTTGTAGTAACAGAATAAGATTAAGTTATGTTTTCATTTAATATAGATTAAGTGTTAATAGAATTAAGGATAGTCAAGTTTTATAATGTTTAGGCTTGAATGTTTTTAAGTTAAGTTTTCTAACTTAAATATTCTTTTAAGGCTAAGTTTGTTATTTCCTTTTGTCATATGTAATTATTGTTGGGTTTAGATATTGTTTAATTTAAATTGTTTTATGTTTTCTTGGAGACACTTGTTTAAACTGCAAAGTATAGTTGTTTTCCTAGAGAGAGGAGGACGGCCACAGCTGAGACAGCTGTGATGAAACACTGATGAACACCTGCTTGTGGATAAAAGTGAATGCAGTCTGTGACACCCTTGACTTCATCAGGAGTTCTATTGGTTGTTGCAATCTCTGCAGTTTTTGTTTGTTATAGTTTTCTTATTTTACAGTGTTTCCAGAATTTTAAGAAGATGTACCATTGCTGAAGGTCAGCTGCCATAGGAGAGGCTTCAGATTAAACCAACTGCTGCATGGTTTAATTAGTCTGGTACCTAAGGCTCCTGATCATTTGCTTTGTACAAATGCATTTTAACAGTTTGCTGTGCTGTAAGCATCTCATAGCTGCTACTATTGAGAACCTTGTTTTAGAAATGAGTTAAGAGGCATCTTTCCAGTTTAAAGCCAGGCCCTGGCCAAGCCTTGACTTTACCTGGACAGAATGTTTGCCAACAGATCCAGATGTTTTCTGTCCCAAAACTGTATTTGAGTCACTTTTTGACTCAGCAATTTGACCCTATTAATATGACAGCTGGATCAATTTTGAAGTGGGCTTGGAGAGTCATTTTCCGGAGGTGATGATCCAATCCTTCACTGATTTTTGTTTCTGTTTGTTTGCTAACTATGAGATGCTAGTGCAGTGTTTTAGTAATTAATAGCAGTTTTATATTTTATATGTTATTAATAATGTTTAAGATTTAATTGATTTTTAATTAGTATAAGTTCTTATTAATTGTGCATAAGGTTTTGTGTTGTTGTTGATGTTTATAATAGAAGTACATCTCATTTTTATTTTTTTTTAAGAAAAACGGGGGAAATGGATGCCCTAAAAGCATTTAATTAGTGTAATTCATTAACTTCAAGGAGAGAAGTGTCTGTGTTTTGTTGGCAGGTTCAAAAAGGTCACCTGTCCATCTGACCAGACTGTCTGCCTCTGAACACATGAGATCCAGTGAACAGAGATGTCACCACACAGCCTTGGTACTTCAGACATGGATCAGAAGTGGACCTGTCAGGACACAGTTGTGTCTGAACACTATACAGACAGTTGCCAACAGAACTTTTATGTTGTTATTATGATGTTGTGTTTCTACCAATTTTCAGGTATCCTTTGTTTTAAGATTTTGAAGGATCTGAAGAACAACTTGAACATCAAAGCCCTCAGTCACCGATCAACTGCCAGCTGACATCACAGGAGCAGTGAACATTCCAGGACTGAATCGTGCTGGAGAAATTCTGTAGAAGAGCTAAGAAGAGACTCCATTTAACTGTATATAAAGCAAACTGTAGTTATGTGTTTACCCTTTTAGCAAATTGCTTTCACGCTTAGACTACATATATACCAGAGCACCTGTGTTAAAAGTAGTTAGATAATAGTTTAAGTGTTTAGCTTGTGTAGTAATTGTTATGTTAGTATAAAGTATAAGTATTCCCTCTTCAAAAGGTAGTGTAAGCATCTTTGAAAGTTCATTTAACGATTGAAGTTCTAGCTGTGAGTTTGCAAATATGGTGTCATTTACATGGTAAAATGCTTATGGTAATTGTGTTGTGTATAGTCGTGACCAACTGTCTGCTAACTAACATCCAAAAGTGACAGAACATATGGGTCACTCTGGCACATTGAACTGGCCAAAGGTCAATGTGTTTGAGCCTAGCCACCCCTGGAGATCCTTTTGCACCTGTCTCATAGGAGTCCCTGAATGGGATCCTCCAGCATTTAAAGCTTTAATTAGTAACGAGACTCGACTGAATCGATTGGCAATGTTGCAAGAGTGCAATCGCACTGTTGGCTTCACATTAAGACAACTTGAAGGCTGTTAGCAAGCAAAAATTACCAAAGTTCTTAATGTTACAACCCTCAGAAGAATTGGATTTGTTATGTTCCACCAATACCTCAGGTGGATGGATAATGTTTGAACCCCCGACAAAAAGTCATTCTAACAAAGTAATGCAGCACTGGGTTGCAGTCAACCCTATAGCTGATCTCGTTACTACCACTGTAAGTAAAGCCTTTATTCATGGTGCAATCTCACAGGACAATTACCAAAATGATCACCTAGTTCCATATTCCTAATCTGTGGAGATAGAGCATGGAATTAGAATTCTTGCTAATCCACATGGAAGACCCTGTTATCTTGGGAAACTCACTTTGTTCCACCCAAGCTTACATCAATTGTTGAATATAGCTAGCAAAATGAAGAACATCAAACAGTCAAAGCGAAGCCTGAATGAATTAAAGTTTAGCCACTCTAAAAAGGCTCGCTTGCTGGACTAGGAAAGAATTAAACTTAACATCCACAATGTTAAGTGAGCTTTCAGCCGATGTGAGTAGTGTGTATCATGCAGTACTATGAAATCAAGTTGCAATTGACCTTTTGCTCTTAGCACAAGGACATGGTTGTGGAGAGTTTGAAGGCATGTGCTGCTTGGATCTTGCTGATCATTCAGCTTCCATCCATGAGCAACTACAACAGCTACAGGATGGGTTGCATGCCCTGAAGGAAGATAGTGATCCCATTGGAAGTTGGTTTGCCAGCCGGGGCATCACTGGATGGTTGAGGTCTCTTGTGCTAGAAGGGGGACGGACTTTACTTATAATGTTAATTGGGATGACAGTCTAAGTTATATGTTATCTTATCCAAAGCCTGGTTTGTGCAAAAAGAGAAAGGGGGATTTGTTGCTATATTTTATATATTAGTAAAGGCCTGTATGCACAAACCAGCCTTTGAAATAAGTCGTGATATTAAGGGCTAAAGTCCTTGAAACCTTCATGCAGAAGAGAGAGTAAAGTAAAACAATATCCCTGTGTGTAAGAGAAAAAATGTAAACTGTGTGTGTTAGCCAATAGTAACTTGCTCTGCCTGCAGACCCTGTAGAACCCTATAAAAGTGTGCTAAAGATAGAAATAAACTGGCATTCACAATTACTTCTGTGAAGACTGGTGAAGAGCTGGCGGTCTCTCAACATCCTAATGCAACTTGTCCCACAGGATTAATGATGGAATACAAGATATCTTTCTACAAATACAGCTATGATTGTTTCTGATCATGATTAGACAGAAAGATTTATTTTCACCAGAGAGTAAATTAAAACAAAAGTGATTTACTCCACAGTATAGGAGATATAAGAATTTTTAGGCTATGGTGCTCTAGGAAGGAGTTTTGAAGTAAACAGGGCCTTGCTGGAGTTGTTTGAGCCCATTCCAGGCCGAGCCTCCTGCTCCAGCAGGAACTGCCTTTCCTGTGCCATGGCCAGGGCAGATCCCACTGCAGAAAAAGCCCCAGCCCTGCCCCAACCCAGGGAAGGGCTCGGGCACAAGTGCAGAGTGCCGTGCTGGGAGCTGTGCCAGGGACAGCCTGAGGCACCAAAGGCACCTTGGCAGCAGCAGCTGCTTCCAGGGCATGGCCAGAAGGCTCCCTTGGCACCCCGGCCTGGTGGCCAGCACTGCAGAGCTGCTGCTTCAGGGCTCATTTCTGGCTGGGCTCTGAAAAGCCACTTCTGCTCCAGGAGCCTGACTGGGAAGCAATTGGCCCCAGCACCCTGGGGACAAGATAATAATGAACAAATTCTTCATGCCAGCAGAGACAAGGCAGGGGCAGAGGAAAGGGGAGAGCCAGGCCCAGCGGACATGGCTGAAATGGTGATGGCTGTGAGGTCACTGCCACTGCAGCAGCCTGGCTGGCCCTCAGCAGACATTCTGGCCAGGAGGGTTGTGAGGGCACCCGGCACATCAGAGAACCCACACAACAGCAATTCCATCCTTGGAGACAGGTGGGCACTTTCACTATGTCAGGTGACACAGCTCCTGCTCTTGGAGCAATCCTGGGATGGGGCATCCACTTCTCTGGAAAAACTGTTGCAGTTTTGTGCCACTCTCATTGTAAAATATTTCCTCCTAATAAATCCAAATCCACTCTTGTTCACTATAAGATATTCACTCTTGTTCACTATAAAGATATTGATCCTTGTTCTGTCACTGCAAGATTAGGTAGAAAATAATTTTGACCAGTGTTTCCATTTTCACAGACCATGGAGAGGACCAAAAAATCTCCCAGGATGGGGTCTGGAGGCCTCATCACATACGCAGCAGGTAGAGGCTGAGGGCTCTGGGCTGTGCAGCTGCAAGGCCCTGCCAGAGGCAACTTGTGCAGCCCTTTGGCCATGGCTGCTATCCCTGGGCCTGAGGCCAGCAGGGGACAAGTGACCCTGGCAGCCCTGGGGCCTCATTGCCTCCTTGTCCCTGCTCAGCAGCCTGGCAGGGGCCGCCCCATGGTGCTGCCCTTGGCATTGCACATCCCCACATGCCAGTGCCCCGGGAAGAGCCCTGAGCAATGAGGGAGGGACAGCATCTGCCTTGCCAGGGGCTGGGGCTCAGCCCTTGGCCCTTGGCATTCCTGAAACACATCCAGCTTTGCTCAGCACCAGAGACACCTTTCCCTTGCTTGTCCCCAGCTGTCATCAGGGCCTCCAGTGTTCTGCTCTACCTGGAAACCGGGGACGCTTTCTCACTCATGTCTCTCATTTGAACTACAAGAAACTTCAGTGTTTCCATCTGACTTTGAACTCTTGAGAAGTTTTTGGAGCACACTCTGAGGGACTGAGTGTGATGCAAAGAGCCCCAAAGGCTCGAGAGGGTGATGAAAGTGCCGGTGCTGTGTCTGTGCTGCTGAGCTGGGCCGGGCTCCTGGCCCAGAGGCAGCTCCTGGCAAGGGCAGCCCTGCAGAGAGACAGCTCTGGCCAGGAGCAGCTCCTGAGCACAGCCCAGCAGGGCTGGGGCCCTGCCAGGGCAGCTCAGGGACACGAGCAGGCCCAGACAGAGCTCCCAGGGGCTCAGCACTGGCAGGGGCTGTGGGATGTGCCAGAGGGGGCTGTGTCACAGCGGCACCTCTGTGGCTGTGTCCTGGAGCCCCAGAGCAGCTGGGATGTCAGAAAGGGGCTGTGTGACAGCTCCGAGTGGGTTGTGTGAGGTCACAGATGGGGCTGTGACATCACAGAGTTTGTTGTGTGAGGTCACAGAGCAGCTACAGCATCATAGAGGGGATTCTGTGACATCAGAAATTGGGGTGTGACATCAGAGTGTGGCTGTATGACATCACAGTGTGGGCTGGGTGATATCACTTAGTAGGTTGTGACATCACAGACATTACTATGACATCAGAGGTTGAATGTATGTCATCATAGAGAGGGTTGTGACATCACAGAGCAGGTTGTGACATCACAGAGTTGCTGGATGACATCACAAAGCCACTACAGGTTGGACTGTGAAATCACTGGTTGGTTGTGAGACATCACAGAACAGGCTGTGAGGCCACATGGCAGTGATGTGACATCATACAGCGGACTGTGACATCACAGAGTAGCTGTGTGACATCACAGTGTTCCCTGTGACATCACAGAGAAGAGTGTGTGATGTCAGAGAGAAGGCTGTGACATCAGAGTGGGTTCTGCCACCTCAGAGGGGCTGTGGCATCACAGAATGGCTGTGGGACATTGCAAGGGCAGTGGGGTCTGGCACAGGGGGACAGGGACCTCCCCGGCAGCGTCCCCGTGTCCCCCAGGGCCAGAGCCTGGGCCAGGGCTCCTTCACCCTGTCACCAACAAGGGCTTGAGAGCACTTAAAAAATCCCCAGCAAGGGAGCAGCAAAAACCAGATTTAATATTAAGCACCAGCAGCACAAAGTTCCTTGGCAAGAGTCACTCTGCTCCTGACTGGACACTTCAGGCACAGCAAGGAAACAAAGCAACAACAAAACCAAACAAAATCCAGGCAACTAAACCAGAAATGAACCCGGAACTGTCCATGTGTTTGTGTGTGTGTGTGTGTGTGTGTGTGTGTGTGTGTGTGTGTGTGTGTGTGACAAGAGGACAGTGAGGGCAAAGATAAAAGGAATACAGCCTAAAAGCTTTCCAGAGCTCAAACTTAACAGGACTTGACTTATACCTCAGCCTTAACTGATGGCAAAATGTCACAATTCAGCAAAAGAGCTGTATTTACTATATTTAACCTAACTTATAACCTATGACTTTTTGATTTAACAGAGGGATAACCCTTAACAATATTCAACTTACCCTATGTCGTGGGTTGATTATGATGTTAAATTGTATCCCCATTCGTCCACCTAACCCAGACACAAGTTTTGTATTCTTAAAATTTCATCTAAGAGTAAAAGTGAGTGGAAAAAGAAGCAGCGAGTCTGTTATCAGAGGCTGTAGTTGCTCCCCCCGCATCCGGAGTTTTGACTACAGCACAGACAGACAACAAGACACAGATCACCTTGGCTTTCCAACTAGCCGGAGCAGAGAGGTCTTCCTGGACTGTTTTCTTTCCCTTTTTTCTGAAACAAATTGAACCTGCTCTGGACTGGGGACTCAGGGGAGCACCGAGAGCTTGCACCCGTGGACTACCGGGAGCCCAGCCTGGGCAGCGGCATCTTCCAGCGCCAGAGGGACTGATAACAGAGCAAACACCCACAGGAAAGAGACCCTCTGAAGTTTATCATCTCTTCTGAATGGTGAGAGGTTTTGTAATTCGATATCACTCATTTTTGTGCTGGGTAGTGCTGTACCTGTGAAATAAACAGGTTTTTTCCACTTCTCTCAGAGAAATCTCTTCCCCAACCGGTTGGGGGGTGGGAGAAAAGGGCCACGTGGGTTTGCTTCCCGGGGGGAGCCCCACTGGAGGTCTTCTGCCAAATTTGCCCTAAACCAGGACAGCCTATAACTTCTATTAAACTTAACTTAGCAAAGAACAACACTAGGCAGCATTGAACTTAGTTTATACCTGGTGACTTACCCTCACTCACAGGCCTGACTGACTCAGATCTCCAAGGCACCCCAGCCCCTCCGAGAGCAGCATTTCTGCCACATTTGCCAGGGCACAGCGCTGGTGTGTGCACACAGACACAAAGAGGCAGTGCAAGGCAGCTGTGAGAAATTGCCCTGCAGGGCAGGGAAATGCTCCCTGCGGATGCTTTGGCATCTCCCCAGCGGGCGAAGGGCTGAGCCTGGAGGAGTGCGGGGATGGGCCCAGGCTCCGTCGTTGTTCGGGGATGCCCCGAGTGCAGCAAACGGGAGAGTTCCCGGCTCGCAGAGGCCCCACTCCGAGGGAGGTGGCTGGCCCAGGAGAGCTGCAAGGGGCTCCTTTTGGAGCGCTGTTTGTAGGGCCCCAAGAGAGGGGCTTCAGGCACAGCAATGTTTCATCCTGGCCGCACTTGGCATCAACAGCTTTCTTTGCAAGGCTGAGAACAGGGATGTTGTGGCACGGAGGGAACAGAAACAGTTCCCAGGGCTGCTCCTGAAGCAAGCAGGAGCTGGTTGGCAGCAGCAGTGCCTGGGAGCAGACAGTGTTTCTGATGAGCTGCACAGGAGCTGAGCCCAGGGGCTGTTGGCCAAGGCCCAGGCCCAAGGAGCATTTCTCAGCTGGCAGGGCGGCCTGAGAAGGGGAGGGGGGAATGCACCAGCACAGGGCCCCATGGAACCAAGGGACATCTGTGACACTGTGGGGCACCATGAAATAAACAAAGCATTGTGACACTGTGGGACCTCATGGAACAGTGAGACCATTGTGGTCCCCACAGAACCAAGAGGACCATTGGGATACTGTGGGGCCTCATGAAACCAAGAGGCCTTTGTGACACTGCAGGTCTTCTTATAATCAGTGCTCCACTACGACACTGCTGGATCCCATGGAATCACAGCACCATTATGACACTGCAGGGCCCCACTGAAGGAAGGGTCCATGGTGACTCTATGGGGCCCCATAAAATCAAGGGAACACAGAACAGGTCTGGCTGCTTTGGCCTCCCAGGGGCCACCTGACTGGTCCAACTGACCTTGACATGTTGAGGGTCTCTTCTCATCTGCTACTGAAACACTGGGGAAGGCACTGTGAGTTCCTTCCTGTGGGAAAGAACTGTCCTGCTTCTCCAGGCATCCATGGCCAAAATTTGGATTCCACCTCCAACATTCCCTTGATCCAAAGACTGCTCCCAGACAAATTCTGCCATTACTGAAAAGTCGGGCTGGCCTTGGCCTCCTGATGTCCAGCTCTCACCTGCTTTCCAAACCCTGAGCCTCTGTGCTTTCCTTCCTATGGAAAAGAATTGTCCATCTCAGCCAGGTGCCCATGACAAAAACTGGAATTCCACCTCCAACGTTGCCTGTTGTGAGAGACTGGAGAAGATTGTTGGCTGGAAACATTTTGTGTTTCAAAGGGGAGGAAGGGGCAGGTCCAGCCTTGTCCAGCCCTGTAACCCCAGCACTGCACTGCCCTGGAACCCCAATCCCCCCAGAGCCTCTATCCCAGCCCAGCACTGTCTGCCAGTCCCTGGCACACCAAAGGCAATGCTCCACACTCACCTCTGGAACCCTCAGCCCAGCTCCTGAGTGACCAAATGATCGGAAATCCCACGTGGGGAATGGGCCCAGGAAGACCAAGGGGTATTTAAGGCTGACCACAAGGCAAGCACACATCTTGACACTACCTCCTCTTGGGATTTCTCTCTGAACACTGCTGGAATCCAGGAGTTGGTAGATGTGTGTGTGCTTCTCTGTATCTTCTTTGTCTTTCTCTCTTTTTGTGTCTTCTTTTTCTATTTCTGTCCTCTTGCAAATTTGGATTAACTTAAAATTGAATGGGTTTATAATTTGTGAGGTTGAATGGGCCAAGTTAATGCTTTGAGAAATGTTTTTTGTTGATTGAATGTCATATTAAACCATTTGTCAAACTTTCTCAGATTTACCAATAAAGACTGTTTTCTGGTTTTGACCTCTTGAAGATCTCTTACCAGTATTTCTCCAGTGCATCCAACTCAGAGGACACATACAATTATAATTCCTTTTAAAGGTCTCCTTGAGAGAGTTGTTTGGGGGATGGGGCTCAGGCCTTGTCTGTCCTGCTTGGCACAGCCCAGGCAGGGCTTTCACAGCTCCATTCCACACTCCATTTCCCACCTGGAGCCGCTGGTGCCTCTGAGTTCTGCTTCCCCAGCCCCAGGGACGCTCTCCTTGTCTGCCCATTCCCCCAGGGTCTCTGGGCAGGGATGGCCTCAGTGGGGGCTGCTGACATCCTCAGCAACTAGGAGGCTGCTACTGCTGCTGCCTTTTACTTCTCCAGAGGCTTGTTCAGCCTTCAGCTCTTCAGATCAGGAATTCAGTGCCCCAAGGCTCACTAATATTCAGAACACCTTAACAAGCCAAACCTCTGGGAACAACTTGATTCAAGTTTCCAAATCTGATGGGGATTGCCATGGCACCCAAACCCAGCAGTGGGGTCAGTGCAGTGTCCATGGCAACAGCCCCTTGCAATGGCCCAGGGCAGGTTGGGATGATAATCCACCCTCACAGCTGGCCCAGGGCAGCTCTGCAGTGCCCTTCCCCACAGCCTGTCTGCACAGAAACACTTCCAGGGCTCTCTGCATTTCCCTTCCCTCACTCTTGGCTCACTCACACACCTCCCAACAACCCACTTGGTGCTTTCAGCTGCAAGGAGTTCAAAGCTTTTCTGTCCTTCAGCAGCTGCTCTAATTCTGCCTTCAGACAACTCTGGCTTTGTGTTTCTTGTAGAACTTCCTGTGTGTCTGAAACATTCCTTGCATGGTTCTGCCTTGGGGAAGAGGAAGCTCCTTGGTGGCACCTTGGGCTTGGCACACGCTTGAGGAGGGTGTCTGTTTTCCATGGGGAAACTCAGGAGTTTTAGATTGCTAAAATCAAAAAAGAAAAACCTCTCTTTGCCTGAGTGCAGCCAGTTGTGTGAGCAAAGCAGGTCCCAGGGGAGTGAGGAGAGACAGGATGGGACTGGGAAATGTGGAGCAAGGTTGTCCACACTGGGTCAGACCTCAAGACACAGCTTCTTTGACCTGGCCAGACCTTCTTAGGAGAGACCCTGGATCAATATCCATCACTGAATGCTGCAATCACCACTGCTCCAAGGAGAAGAGTAATAAAAGATGCCCCTTAAAAAAGGAATACATATTTCCTAGAAGCTCATTGAACTATTTTTCCATAATGATTGTAGGAAAGTTTCCTAAGAACTGCACCAGAGCAGAGGGAAATCAAGACAGAGCCATGGTTTGTTAGGACTTGCTTGATCCTAATGGGCCCCATGGTGCATTTGGAGCTGAGCCCTTGAACCTCAGGGCTTGAGAGGAGATTGCACAAACCTTTCCAGGAGTCCGAGTCCGAAAAAACTCCCAGTGTCTCGTTTCATTAATGGGTGCCACTGAAGTCCATCCCAAACACAGGCTCCTCATGGATTCCTTGGAGGACAGAACTGGAGGCCAGGATTGCATAAAAACCTCTCAGAGAGATTCAGTGTGGAAAGGAAAATCCCAAGTCCCTGAAAAAACCCTGGGTATCTCAAAGTCTTGATGACCCCTCTGAGTGTCAATGCAAAGCTCCCAAGGGACTCATTAAAGCAGATAATTGGGGCCATGATTGCACAAACTTCTCAGAGATTCAGTGTGTGAAGCAGAATGGAAAGTGCCTTAAGAACCTGAAGTACCTTGAAGCATTAATGAGCCCCACTGAGTGTTGTTACTGACAAAGCCTCTCAAGGGACTAATTACAGCACATAATTACCGATCATGATTGCACAAACCTCTCAGAGACTCCAAGGCAAAAGCAAAAGCCAAAGTGCTTTGAAAAAGCTGCAGTCCCTGGGAGCATGAAGGAGCCCCCAGGGCCATTCCTGAGCAAGGCTCCCCAGGGACTCCTTCCAGCAGATCCCTGAGGCCACTGGCATGTGGGCTAGGGGGGATGCTGAGGGCAGGCCAAGGGGGTGACAGTGGCCAGCCTTGCTGGGGCTGTGCCAGGAGGCCCCAGGGCCTCAGGACAAGGTGTCTCCTCACAGCCCTTGCTGGCACAGAGGCTGCTGTGGCCCAGGGCACCAAGACTTGGCTTCTCTTTGTCCCCACCTGTCATCAGTGCCTCCAGTTCTCTGCCCTGCCTGGAGCCTGGGGACACTTTCTCAGTCACATCCCTCAGTGGGACCCATTAAAAGGAAAAGAAACTTTGGAGTTGGATTCCGACTTGGAGTTCTTGAGAAGTTTCTTCCCCTCCCTCTCAGGGACTGATGTTCAGGGCCTCAGCACAAAGCCCCAAGAGGGTCATTAAAGTCCTGCTGCTGTGCCTGTGCTGCTGAGCTGGGCCAGGCTCCTGGCACAGAGGATGATCCTGAAAACTAGGAAAAGCTTCAAAAGCACATTTCTCTTGCTCAGCAGCTCTTCTCCCAGCCCAGCAGGGCTGGGGAACTTCCTGCAGCCACCCCGGGCACAGCCCAGAGGCACAGAGAGCTTCAATCAGTCAGGGCAGGGAAGGTGCTGAGAAGTGCCTGGGGCACAATCCCTCCCAGCCCTTGACACAGGAAGCCTCTGGCTGCAGAACAATGCAGCTGCAGCTCCTGGAGCCATCTCCTAAAGCTGGAACATGCCAGTGCCTACAGACCCTGTGAGTACAACTCTGAGTATTTGTGGTGTAGGGGAGGTGAATGCTCATGAAGCTCTGACATGCTGAGGGCTTCTGATCAGTCATAGAATATTTCCAAGACAAGGATTTTGATAAAAATGAGGACATTTCCTAAGACTTTGTATTCAGTTTCCTACCATCGGAGAAAGGCAGGGAGGAGGGGGACAAATAATAAAGGTATTATGAATCTTGACAAGTGCCTGAGACATCCAAACTGTTACTTTTAGTGATCAATAGGCTCATGGGAGGTTCCTAATGTGCATTGAGCCACTCTGCCCATGGACAGCACCAGCATCACCTTTGCTGGACCCATCAGGCTTAATCTGAGCTGTCCTTTCTCCAAGCTGCAAACAGAACCTGCCCCCAGCCAGAGCCCTGCAAACAGGCAGGGTTCTGTCAGGCCAAGGAGAGTGCACAGAGATTTGGGATCTGTGGGTGCTGGCAGGGAGAGATCAGCCACAGGGGAACACCTGCAGGAGGAAAATCTCCAAGAAGCAGAGAGAAGATGAGGGAAGGAAAGTAAACAAAAGCTCAGAAATCCTGTGGCAGAGAGAGTTTAGAGATGTCCATAGGAGCCCCTGCAGTGCAGTCCCTCCCTCTGAACAAGGCTTCTCCCTTCTGTCCCCCCAGCACAGCTTCTGCCCTCAGGGCCGGGCTCCCAGGTGTGAAGCCCCTTCTGTGCAGGCAGAGCTCCAGCTCCTCCATGTCCTTCCTAAACTGGGGGCCCAGAGCTCGACACAGCACTCGAGATAAAGCTCAACCAGTACCAAGCATAGCGGGGGAATCCCTGGCCTGGTCCTGCTGGCCACACTGCTCCTGATCCAGGCCAGGAGCCATTGGCCTCCTTGGCCACCTGGGCACACTGATGGCTCATGCCCAGCCTGCTGTCCATCAGTGCCCCAGGTCTCTTTCTGCCTGCCTGCTGTCCAGCCACTCTGTCCCCAGCCTGGAGCACTGCAGGGGTTGTTGTGGCCAAAGTGCAGGACCCAGCACTTGAACTTGTTAAACCTCACCTTGTTGGGTTTGGCCCCTGGATCCAGCCTGTCCAGGTCCTTGTGCAGAGCCCTCCTACCCTGCAGCACATCAACACTCCCAGCCAACTTGGTGTCACCACGGTTCCATGGGGCCCTAGAGTGTCACAATGGTCTCCATGATTCCATGAGGCCTCCCAGGGTCACAACGTTCCTTTGGTTCCATGGGACCCCTTGGTGTCACAAAGTCCTTTGGTTCCATGGAGCCCTAGAGTGTCTCCATGATTCCATCAGGCTTCCCATCCATCCATCTTTGGATTATACTGGGAGTGACTGGACTCATACTGGGAGTATCTGAGAGTGACTGACAACATACCTTGCACATCATCCCATACTGGGGGTAACTGGGAGCAACTGGGGGCACGCTGGGGGAAATGGCATCATACTGGGACTGACTGGGTTGATCTAGCCAGAGGCAACTGGGACCATCCTGGGAGTGCTGGCATGTGACAAGGATCATCCTGGAGCTTATTGGGCTCATATTGGTGTTGAAAGGGAGCAACTGGGATCTCTGAACACCACAGGTTCCTTTCCCACTCACTGAAGAAGGAGCTTCGCAGTATCCATGTGTGAGGTGACCTTCACCTGAACCAGACGCTGTTAGGAGAAAAAGCTGCCTGTGCTGGAAACTCCCACACAACAAGTCAATGCCAAGAGAGAGCATTTTCCTTTCACAACTTCCCTCCTGGAGCCACAGTCCTTTTGGATCACACAGCAGGCAGGAGAACAGCACAAAATACTTGGCTGTGTCCAGTTTTTGGCTGGACCAGCAAATGGAGGGAGTACCAGGGTCCACTGCCACAGACTCTCCTCTTAGGGAACAGAACCCCCCCAGGCTCCATTCCAAATGCTGTGCACACCCTGCTGGCTAGAAACAAACCCTTTTTTTAAGAAGTTGTTGGCAGGAACTCTCCCAAACAAATGGCATCTAAATGGCAATTTTCTTTCAAAATCACCTCCATTCCAAAGGTAGAATGGAAAGCCCACAGCAATCCCAAAGGCACATATGGTGCACCTGGGGAAATCCTCAACTTAGGGGCCGAGTGGGTTACAAAATACCCATAAGAAGCCCCAGTGTCCAGAGTGCAAAGTGCAGTAACCACTTGCTGGATCATTTTGGCTGTGCTGCACATGTCTGCAGACTGTCTGTCCCCCTGCCAGGACAGAAGGACACCCGTCAGGGGCTGGGCTGGCTGCTGAGAATGCCTCAGGCAGGAGGATCCTCAGGCAATGAGCAGGCACCCAGAGCCGCTCTGACACTGAGGCCTCTGTGCCCCACAGCAATGGGAACACCACAAGGACACGGCAACGTTCCTGTGACATCACAGCAGCAGCTCCCCCAAAAACCACCTGGAAGGTTCTCCTGGGTCACCAAGGAGCACAAAGGATCCTCAGAGGGCACAACCTATTGCCCTCCAAAGGATCCAAGAGGAACTCAGAAAATGCAGCAAATGAGGACACCCCACAACCCAGCCTGAACACTCAGGAGGAACAAAGATGTGACCAAAGAAAAGGAAACACAACTTTTGTTCACTGATGCTTCTGACTAAAACCAGCAAGGCTGTTCCCTCTGAGATCTTTGTTCTAGTTCTAAAAACAAACAAGGTTCTCTGCTGTAAATGTACAGAAAGAAGGAACTTGGGGAAAAGAAGGCTGAGAGTGCCAAAGCCTTGTGTGACTTCTTGGACGTCCTGGGGCTGAGAGTGTCCAAGGCAATGGACTCACATGTGGGGTCCCTGCCCTCCTGACTGACAGCTGCCATCTCTCCTTCAGCCCCACACGTGTCCCAACCAACCTCCTGTCAAGGGCCTCCATCCACACATTCCATCACCAGCCAGAGATGCTCATCAACGAGGTCACCCAGCATCCCTGAGGCCACAGCAGGGAGTGCTCCTGGCATCTGGTAGAGCACTGTGGCTTTCCTGGGATCCTTCTGGTGTCTGTGGCTGAGAGGAGTGGGGTGGATGGAACCAGGATGGGTCACAGATCAGCAGCCCCACTGCAAGCAGTGCTTTCTCCTGCTGTGTGGGGACCATGTGGTGACTGATATTGGGACTGCTCTGGCTTTGGCTCCTGCAGAGCACACAGTGGGTCAGACACTGGGCTGAGGGAAGGGGTGCCATGGAAACCCAGCACAGGCATTTCTCTTTGGGGAGGGGGTTCTGCAGGGAGAAAGGAGAAGAAAAGACTTTCCTGTCTCCTGAGATTCCCCCTGTTCCTTCTGCAGCCATATCACAATCCATCAGTACCAGGGTTGACAGGATCACTTCCATGCCATAGAACACAAGGCACTCAAAACTGAACCCTGCCAGAGCCCAGCCCTGCCTGCCCATTTGGAGCGTGTGGGGGAATGGAATTTCAGCATGAGTTGACCCTCAGTGATACTTTGCCACTTGTGGGTTTCTCACAGCCTTAGAAGGGGTTTGAGATCTCTGTCCCCAACACCTGCTCACCCTTCAAGTGCACACACGTGCCTGGGGGCAATTCAGGTTTCCTGGAGTGGTGGCTGCTTCCCTTTGAAACAGGAGCTGTTGCCTTTTCTGGTATGCTTAACTCCCTTCTACCTATTAGAAAGTGGGTGAGTAAAGGAAATGACCCTGAAGGAAAGGGACCAGAACCTTGGGAAAAAAATGAAAGAAGTCAGAATTATAAATGAAATCTCTTTCATTTATTTGTATATTGCTAATCTGTTACTAGAGACAAGAGCATATTACTGAGCAGGGTGCTTGGATTTGGGGCTTTATTTCTTGTTATTGTATTTCTTAATATTTAATAGTATACCTATTCATTTTTAGACTTTTAAATCTTCGACATTAATAAGAATGGCAGGATGTCACTCACTGGGAAAATTCCTTTGCTCTTCCCACCAGGATTAAACTGTACACTTGACTCCCAGTTGCCAGTGCATTCTAAAGATGGAAAATCCTGTTAATGCTGGGTTTGGTGTGGTGTGGAGATGGGGAAGGGTCTCATCCCCTCCCAGAGCTGCCCCAAGCCCGCTCTGCTGCCACGTCTGCACTCACAGCCCCTCACGGCTGCCCTGCCCTGGGGACATGGTGGGACCCCCTCCTGCCAGGGCTGAGGCTCCTCATGGCCCCTCACAGCCCCTCACAGCTCCATGGAACTTCTCATGGCCCTGTAGAACCTCTCATAGCCCCTCACAGCCCTTCATTTCCCCTCACAGCCCCTCACAGCCCCAGGCGCGGGGCTCCTCCCAAAGGAGAAGGGGTCGGGCCCTGCTTGTTCTCCTTTTATTTCCGTCCCTTCACAGCGCCGAGTAAAGAAAGGCTGAATGGAGCCTTTCCCCAGCGTTTCCCTCGGGGTTCATTGCGGGCTGAAGCTCTGTGCTGGCGCTGGCCCGAGCACCACCATCCCTGCAGCCCCCAAGGCCTTTGCTGTCCCCCCGTGTCCATTCCCTGTCCCCGAGTCCCGCCCGGCTCTGGCAGCAGCAGCAGCCGCAGCGCAGCGGGCGCCGGCCCGGCCCGGCCGGGGCTCCCGGCCAGGAGCAGCAGCAGCGCCGGCCCTTCCCACCTGCTCCTGCCTCGGCTTCCCAGGGCTTTTTCCAGGGCAATTCTGGACTACAGCAACAATCCCCCACAAACAGCCCTCAGGCTTCCTCAGGGCCCGCCTCTGCTGCCCTGAGCCAGCCCTCAGAGGAAGAAAGGATCGGGTTCCAGCGCTGTTTTCAGCTCTGTTTTACTCACCCTGAGGTGACAGCAGGAGGCTCTTGGTGCCTTGGCCTTGGACATTGTAGATCTCGGCTGCTCTTGCCCCTCTTCTGCTTGCCACCTGAATTTTAGCAGTACAACTGCAATTGCCTCTTTCAATCAGTGCTGCCCAGAGTCCTCTTGTGATGGGGAACTCAGGATTTTTGTTTCAGGCATCATGATCAGTAGAGATCAGAATGCTCCCAAGGCCCTGAGCACTAAGTCGAGGGGAATGAAAGCCACACAGCGGACATTTGCAGTGCTCAAACACAGCCCTGTTGCTGCTGCTGCTGAAATAGAATCAACTGACAGAGGCCATCACACAAATTGCCTCTGCAGTGGCAAATAAAATGAAAAAATACACCAGGAGAAAGGAAAACCAGAACTTGTCGCTTCATTGCTTCTTCTCCTGAGCAACAGCAGAAAGTGGAGATGCCCAGAGGTATTTCCAGCTGCTGCTGATCCCAGCTGGAGCCCAGCCTGCTGCCCAGTCCCAGTGGGAACCTGAGCCCAGCCCGGGCAGCTCCCGCAGTGTCGGGAGCTCAGCGCACGCGGGGCAGGCCCAGAGCCCCGGGCACGGCCGCCCATTGCGGGGCAGCGGCACAGACGGAATGTCCTGCGGCCCAAACCTCCTGCTCCTCACACACAGCTCCCATCGTCCTCCCCCTCCTCCTCTCCTGGCATGGCACAAATTCCAGCTCGGAGGAGGCTTCCCAAGAGAGCCCTCAGGCTCCTGTTTCAGCCTGAGTGTCCCTGCAGAGGAACAGGGCAGCTTTCAGGCACTTCCACAAGCTCCAGGTTCTCATTTCCTGGGGATTCTGCCATGCAAATAGCCTTGCTAAAAAGGACAAAAGCAAAGGGAATGAATTGGGAATTATTAGGAAAAAATGACCCTTCTTAACAGACAAACTTCACCAAGTCATTCCCTGCATTTGTCCTTTTCACATTCTTTCTCTCATCTACTGAGAGGTCCAACTTACCATGTTCTGGTTCTTATCATCCACTGATGGTGCTCTTGATTTCTCCCAGTGCAAGAGATGTAGAATCATCTCAACTGAACACAGAAACAAACTCCCTCTGTCATCCCATTTTCATGTTCCAGATCACTTTCAAGATGTCCATGGCGCTATTGGAATGATGAGCTCTCCACTGCTGGCTGCAGGCTCTGGAGATTCTTTCTCCACATTCAACCAGGCTTGTATTCCCTAACAATTCCTGGCAGCTCATCATGTTTCCTTAGGGTAGAAGAGTAACAATGAAAACCGTACCAATGGCACAACTCCCCAGTCCACAAAGAAAAGCAAGAACAAGTTGTCAAGTTCTTCAAATATTTGTCCTGCTTTGCTGCAAGAGTTGTGCTGCACACACAGTGTGGGAAGCCAAGAGAAGCTGCAGCTGGGGGCACATCTTGTGATAGGAGCTGCACGTCGTTCTCCAGGACAGGTTTTTGGAAAGAACAGACAGGACTGTGGAGAAGATTTTGGGAAAATTGAAACAGCTTTTTTAAGAAATGAAAATAAAACCAAAAGAAACGACCAGCATGTTTTTCTCTATTTATTTTTATGTTTCCCTTTTCCATCTTGCACTAGCTCTCCATCCCATTCATTCCAAATGGATCTCACCTCTAAGATCTGAGACTTGACAAGTTTTAGACACTGTAAAATACCATGAGCTACACCCAGTTTGCCTTCCCCTGTTCTTCTTGGAAAGCAATGCTGGAGACACAAGTGCAGTGCTTGGGTCAGGTACAAATTCTGCATTCAGGGAATGTGCTCAGACAGTGTTTGATGCTCAGCAGGGACAAGGCACAGCAGCAGCCAAGGGCATTGCTGTGCCCCTTTGCAGGAATCAAGACTCTGGCTCTTGGCTCAACACGGCAAAGTTCCCGTGTTTGGCCAGGCTCAGGGGCTGCCCGGGGAGCGCGGGGCTCGGGGCAGGGCCGAGCGGGCAACGGACAAACGGCCCCGGGGACAAACGGCCCCGGTGCTTCAGTTGCAGCAGCAGCAGCAGCAGCGGCAGCAGCGGAAGAAGAGAAAGCAGCGAAAGAAGTCACGTTTCCGACCCTCCCTATCTTCTCTTCTCCCTCTCCCGCTGTTCCACCCTCTCTCCCTCGGTCCCTCACCCACTCCCGATCTCCCTTTCTCTGTGTTCCCCTCTTCTCCCAGTTCCCCTCTCCCCTTGCCCGCCCGGGACATGCCCCCAGCCCGCCCCTGGCCCCGGCCCCGGCCCCGGCCGCGGCGCCGGCGCCGGCCCCGGGCGTCCCGCCTCTCTCTCGCCTTAGCCCGGCTCCGGCCGAGCTGGCGCTGGCGCTTCTGGGCGGGCCTCAGTGCCTGGGGCTGGGGCGGTATCACCGCCCTTTGGCTCCGCCTGCTCCGAGCCCTGCCCCGGCCCTGGCCCTGGCCCCGGCCCTGGCCCCGGCTCCTCCCGGGGCCCGCGGAGAACACAGGCGGTGCAGCCGTTGCCGCCGCCTCCGCTGCGGCTTCCCCGGCCCGAGCTCCGCCGCTCGGCAGCGCGGCCGCTGGCCCCGAGCCGCCGCTGTCGCGTTGCAAGGAGCGGACGCCTGCGGATGCTCGGCCCGGGGAGGTCGGGGAGCGCTCGGGGGCCGTTCCTGGCCCCGGGCCGAGCGCTGACGGCCGAGTCTCGCCCCCAGGGAATGCGCACAAGGGCCCGAAGGAGCGGTACCGAGTGGGTTCGTTGCTGGGGCGCGGCGGATTCGGCAGCGTCTTCGCAGCCACGAGGCTCTCGGACGGTGCCCCGGTGAGCAGCGGGGCCGCCGGCGGGCGGAGAAGGAGGAGGAGAAGGGGGCGGAGGAGAAGGCGGGGCCGCTGCGGGCGGGCATCGAGCTCAACCTTCTGCTGCCCCTTGCTCGCAGGTGGCCATCAAAAAGGTGCCGCGGGATCGCATCCGGCGCTGGGGCGAGCTGGTGAGTGAGCGGGGCCAGCGGCAGAAGCCGGGGCGTGCCGGGCGGGGATGAGCCGGGGCCCGGCAGGGTAGGAGCCGCCGGGAGCCCTGCGGGGAGAGCGGGCGTGGGGCCAGCGGGTCGTGCAGAGCATCCCGGGCTGGTTGAGGGGTCACAGAGCCCTGGCACAGGCTCAGCCCCACTGACGGCACCGTGCTTCTCCCCCAGCCCGACGGTACACGTGCGCCCCTGGAGATTGTGCTGATGGACAGGGTGTCCTCTGGGTGTGCTGCAGTGATTCAGCTCCTGGAGTGGCTTGAGCTGCCCGACAGCTTCTTGTTGGTGCTGGAGCGTCCGCAGCGGTGCCAGGACCTCTCGCATTTGCTGGCAGAGCGGAGGTTCCTGCCGGAGGAGGAGGCGCGGGGGCTGTTTTGCCAGGTGCTGGAGGCCGTGCAGCACTGCACCAGCTGCGGGGTCCTGCACAGGGACATCAAGCCCGAAAACATCCTGCTGGACCTGGCCACGGGGCAAGTGAAACTGATTGACTTTGGCTGTGGCACCTTCCTCCAAGACACAGCCTACACCCGATTTGCAGGTGAGCCCTTGCAGGGGATGCTCCTGGGCATCTCTTGGCCCAGCGTGGGTGTGGCACCGGGGCTACCCCCTGTTGCTGCAGGGATGGGATTAATACTTGAGCCAAGTTGATTTGGGTAGGGGTGTGAGAGGGGCCAGCTCCCAGCCCTGCTGACAGCCTTCAGCACCCACTGTGCCCTGGGCTGGGGCTGGGGCAGGCAGCCTGACAAAAACCCCCATGGGGGTAGCAGAGATGGGAGTGTCTGACCCCGTTTGGCGTGCCAGCGAGGAAGGGCTTGAACTCCTCTGCTCCCCAAATTTGCCCTGGCTTATTAACAATTTTTTGGAGGCCATGCAGGCAGGGAGGAGAGTGGGTTTTCTCTACCACTGGGTGGATTTTCCATTTGTGGGTCATGGGTGGGCCTCCCCAGTGCTTCTGCTGCCCTCTTCCAGCAGCAGTGGCTTCATTTGCAAGCCCAGGTTTGTACACAAGTGCAAGGTGCTGGTGAGAGGGCAGCAGGTCACCCCATGTGCCTCTGGGGCAGCCCCCACATGCCCAGGGATGCTGGGGTGAGTCTCTGGGAGCAGCAGCATCCCCCTGATGAGCTCTGTCTGTGTTCCACAGGAACCCTGTCCTACAGCCCACCAGAGTGGTTCTACCAGCGGTGCTACCACGGCCAGGCAGCAACCATCTGGTCCCTGGGGCTCCTGCTGTACCAGCTGGTGACAGGGAAGCACCCATTCAGGAAGGGCCAGCAGATCGTCTGGGGGCAGATCATCTTCCCACGACGGCTCTCCCAAGGTGGATCCTCATCTCTGGGCACGGGGGGAACACCAGTGTTGGGAGACAGCAGTGGGCTCATGATCATCCCCCTCTGGCAACTGCTGAGGAGGTGGCACATGTCCTGCTCTCCTGCAAACAGGGAATCCATGGGGAAGTTTAGGCCCAGCTCTGGGCACACCCAGCATGGCCTGGGCACAGGAACGGGGGTCAACTTCTCCAAGTGACCGGTGATTCCTGGTTTCTCTCTTTAGAGTGCCAAGATGTAATTAAGAGATGTTTGTCCATGCAACCCTTGGACAGGCCATCCTTAGAAGATCTCTGCCAAGATCCTTGGATTCAGGGTGTTCATCTGCCCTAGAAGATGGGAGAGATCCATGTGCACAGTTGGATCCAGGGGCCTGGCAGGTAACAACTCCACCCATCTCTTGGCAATCAGTGGCAGAGCAAAGCAGACTGTTTTTGTCCTGCCTGTAGCTCTGAGCAGGGGTCATTAGAAGGGAACATGCAGCTCTTGGGCTGGAGCTGAGCTGGAGACCTGGTGTGGCAAGCACTGGTGGCCACCATCCCCCCTGGTTTTGCTTGTCTGGTTCACTGATGGCTGGGGCCCTGGGCAGAGCACTGACAGCCTGGTCTGGCCCCTAGGGAAGGAGAAGGAGCCCCTGGAGAAGCTGTACCAGGTGGGGCTGCTGCGGGAGACACCAAGGACAACCGCAAGGATGACAATGTCTTCATCCACGTGGCCAGCTGAAGATGATCAACTTTGATTCTGGCACCTTCTTCAAAGACTTGCTCCACGCCCAATTTGCAGGTGAGTCCACAGCCAGGGGATGCTCCCAGATCTGGGTATGGCACAGCCTGGCTGGCTCCCCCCTTGGCTGAGGTTGATGCAACCAATTCTTCAGTCGGCTGCCAGTCTGCTTTGTGTCTCTGGGCAGCTGCTGAGGGGCTGGATCTGCCGTGGCTGGCTGCAGGCTGGGCACATGTCCTGCCCTCCTGCTCTGCTCCCAAAGGCAGCAGTGATGGGCAGCTTTGGGCCCAGCTCTGAGCACGGCCAGCATGGCCTGGGCACTGTGGGTGGCTGGGACAAGGGGACAGGAACCTTGAGCTGATGGGCGGTTTCTGGTTTCTCTCCTTGCAGCCGGGCTCTGCGGATGCTGAGGCTGCTCTGGGCTCTGCCAGGGCTCTGCTGGGCTCAGCCCCAGGCACAGCTGGGCTCGCTCTGCCCTCACATTGCTCTGACAGCTTTGCATCAGAGGAGCCTGTTCCCAGCACACCGCCTGAGCTTTCTGCTTTTGCAGGTGAGTGAGACTCTCGTGCAGGCCAAGAGATTGCAGTTAGGGACACACATCCAATTGGCAAGAAGCCAAACTCTCCCCAGTCCCAGCTGAATGCCTGGATCTGCACAGGATGTTTTCTGTGTCCCACTCTTCCTTTCTTTTTGGCTGGAATTGTGCAATTGCACTTTCTTCCTCCTTTAGAATGCCACTGCTGTGTTCCTGAGGCAGTGCAGTCTGGAGCTGATGGATGAAGAATTGCCCTTCTGCAGTTCCAAACCAGAGCAAAAAGCTGTAAGTGGGACTTTGCATCTTTAAGAAACCTTGAAGGTTTGAAAGGGAATGTGCAGTTCATTCACAGGGTGAGAAGGAAGGGCATCTTGTAGAGAATTTGGGGTTTGACAGAGTTTAGATTCCCAGTGCTGCTTGGAGCTGGCAAGGCGCAAAGCATTTTCGTATTCCTTCACACCAATTTCACCACAATTTAAAATAACAATAATGGAATCAAACCCCAAAAGCTTTTTAAGAATGGTTACTGAGGCCAGTAAGATGCATCATGCCAACAGCACATTTACAAAGTAAATAACTGAGTTTTATGTTTCAAAAGACCAATTACCACTTAATTCAAAGTTATAGAAGATTTTTCACTGCACACTTGGGTTCTGTTTTTATCTTTCATATTTTACAGTAGTTTTTTTTTCTATTTCCTCTCTTTTCTTCTTTAAAACAGAAAACATGGAGTAAAAAAGGCATGTCCTTTGCTCCTGGTTCCCCTGTGGAGCAGCTCCCTTCCCGCTGGCTGAGCTGCTCAGGCAGAGCCCGGCAGCTCCCCGCCCTGCAGGGCTGAGGCTTTTCCCCGTTGCTGGGCACAGACTGATGGAGCAGCAGTGCTGAACACGGGCACACGCAGAGGGACCAGAGCAGCTGCCTTTGTCCACCTGAAGCTCCAAGGCCAAAGTCTGAGCAGGCAGGGCTGGAAGAGACTCGCAGGCTCCCTGTTGGCTCTGCTGCCCCACTTGTGCCCGGCCCAGCTCTGTGTGAGGCAGAGGGAGAACAAGGGGCAGCTCCCTCCCAGCCCCAGCCCAGGGACCCCTCCAGCCCCGGGCCTTGGGGCACTGTCAGCACCTGCTGCTCCAGCCACGGCTTCTGCTGGCACTGCCAGCAACAACCAAACTGGGGCTGGTCCCGAGGGAGCAGCAGCAGTGCCTGGATCTGATCCCTCAGTCTGGGGCAGGGCTGGACAAATGATTGCAGCATCAGCACCAGGACCAGCAGCAACAGCACCAGCAGCACCGGAGCACCAGCACCAGCAGCAGAACCAGCAGAACCAGCAGTACCAGCACCAGCACCACCACCGCCAGCAGCAGCAGCAGCAGCAGAGTACCAGCACCAGCAGCAGAATCACCAGTACCAGCACCACCACCAGCAGCGGCAGCACCAGCTGCACCAGCAGTACCAGCAGCAGCAGCACCACCAGCATCGCCACCAGCAGAACCAGCAATACCAGCACCAGCACCACCACCGCCAGCAACAGCAGCAGCAGCAGTAGCAGCAGAAGCTGCACCAGCACCAGCACCAGCAGCAGAACCAGCAGTACCAGCACCAGCACCACCACCAGCAGCACCAGCACTACAACCAGCAGCAGCAGCACCACCACCACCAGCAGTACCAGCAGCAGCAGCATCAGCAGCAACAGCACCAGCAGAGGCACCACCAGCACCAGAAACACCACCAGCACCAGCAGCACCAACAGCAGCACATGGAGCTGACTTTCAGCACAGCCCCTGCCACTCTTCCCTCCCTGTGCAGCGGTGTCACAGCAGCCTGAGGCACTTGAGAGCCCTCAATGCCAGCAGGGACTTGAGATGGCAGCCCTGGACTCCTGCAAGTTGTGCCAAGAAGAGAGCTGGGGACTCCCTCTCCATGTAAAGCTTGCAGATGGAAAAGGCTGCTGCGAACAGGCAGCTCCAAGGGCACAGAAAGGAGGGGCTCGACCCCTTGATCTGTGCCAGTCCCACAGTCCTGGGCAGCAGCCACCAAGCCCTGGGGGAACAGAGAGCACAGCAAGAGGGACAAAACCAGGCAAGGTCAGAGACTGGGAAGAGGCAGAGCTGAAAGCAGGAGGAGCTGCTTCATTGCACTCTTGGAGAAAGCTCTTGTGTGGTTCAAAGCGCTGAAAGATGTGGAGGGCAGAGAGGAGGCCACACCAAACAATGCTCCTGTTTTTACACCTCCCCTCTCTTTGTTCCTGAAGGAATTGGATGAAATGTATTCTTCACTCTGAGTGGTCTCGTTCAGCATGAGCAGCTGAGCACCAGGAGCTGAAGGATCTGAGGCCTCAAGCCACAAGAGCTGAGCAAGAGGGGACTTTTGGACCAAAGTAATGCTTCTAACGTGGACCTAGGTGAATGCAGCATATGGAATCCTGGAATTCCAGAATCCATTCTGCTGGAAAAGACCTCTGAGCTCATCCAGTCCAGCCAGTCACCCAGCAGTGTCAAACCCAGCACTAAACCTCGTCCCTGAAGTGCAAAGGTCTGAACAACAGGCCCTGAGTGAGGCCTGAACAACAGGCCCTGAGCCAAAGGTGACCTCTGGATGAACCTTCCAGCCAAAGGTTATCTGTGTATTTGCTCATTACTGAACTGTGCATGGTCATTAGCAGTGGGATAGATGTATCCACTCATTAGTAAAGCATGGATTGAGGTTTCTATGTTTAGAAGTCAGACAAGGCCATGAAGTCCAACATCTGGCCTTGTTTGGGGCTGTATGGTCAGAGTCAACTCCCTTGGTTCCTCCTTGAGGCCTGGCCAGGCTTTGACGGGGACCCAAGAGGAGGATGAAACCAGATGTTCCCACATTAGAAGTGCTGTCAGTTTGTTTATTCAGCACTATCAGGGCTGGGCCCTCTCACAGCAGGGTTGGAGGCTCAGCTGTGGCTGGAGGCCCCTGCAGGAATTCCCAGTGTCCAAGAGTGGCTCTCCAGCCCTTGGCTGTGACAGCTTCTCCAGCTGATGTGTGGATGTGGTGATGGCAAAGTCTGAGGGGAACTGGTGCTGGATCTTTGTTAATCACTGCAGGCAATCTTTGGCAGTGATGATTGGGTGCATTGCTGAGCTGCTCCTTTTGTGATCCTTTGCTGCTTGGAGCTGCAGGAAATGACACTGATTCCTTCAGGTGGTGTTTGTGTTTTTGGGGCTGACCCTGCCCCTGGTCGAAGTCTGACCAGAGCACATAAAATGTCACTTTTTAAATGTGAATGTAAGGAATCAGTCTGTAATTCTCAGATGGGAAGCCCTTCCCTAGAGTTTGCTGGCTCTGGAGTGGGCTGAGGTCAGAGCACCTTGCGAGCAGTGGGGCAGTGGGTTAAAAGAGGCTGAATTGCCGGATGTCTTAAAATGCATCCAAAAATTGCATATGGAAAAGGGCTTGTGGGTTTGGGAAGACGAGGATGGATTTTGTTAATGGCACATTGGAAACAGCACCAACAGAAGGAACAATTGTTTTTGGAATGCTCCCACATGAAGGTCCAGAAGAAGGTTTTAGTCTTGAGCTCAGGTTTGTTAGTTTAAGCGAAAAAATACTAATAATAGTAATAGTAATAATAAAATACAACATTATAATGTTATAATATAACACAATAATATGTATTTAAAAATATAACTGAAAATCAATAATGTGAAATAATACTGACAATACCAATTTGTTAGCTTTGGCTGCTCACTGTAACATTAAATACCCTACAAAAAAGAACTGGCCAAGACCCAAATGTCAGTGGTAAACTTTGTGAATTGTATACAAGGAATAAAGGAGGAAGGGATGAAATTGGCTGTTTTTATAGGGTTTGGTGATACTAGGATGTGGAATGCTTTGTCTGTTCCTGTGAAAAACACAGTGATTAAGATTGCTGGGTTTTTCATGTACCAGACTATCCAGGAGCTGCAGGATTGGTTGAATGGGTGAAGGGGCTGTGAAGAAAGAAGTTAAAAAAATGAGGAGATGGGAACTTGTCCTGGTGGAGAACCCATCTCCCAGATGTGCTCCATGCCCTTAACAATGGGCCCACTGGGAAATGGAAACCCCTGGGTGTGCATGGCTGCACCCAATTTGCAAACACAGCCATGGACAGTGAGACTTGGACTGCCTGGGAAATTGTTCTGGGTGTGATGGCCCCTGCCAGGGCCACCCCAGAGGCTGCAGGGCTGGACCTTCATGCACTGGAATTCATTAGGGTAAATCAGAAGCAAATGAGAGTTAACAATACTGAATCAGGAATTCAGATTCCTCCTGGACACTTTGGTTTGGTAACTTCTCACTGGAGCTTGGCCTTGCAAAGTGTTCATGTCATGGGAGGAGGAATTGATGCAGATTATCAAGGAGAAATTGAAGTAATTCTCTTAAAAAGTTAAAAACAAGATTGGATTATTCAATCCCATGTCAGGGTGGCACAAATATTGGTATTGCAGTTTAAAAACGATTGAGAAGAAATGAGATCCACCTCCAATCAGCACTGTTAGTGGAGATAAAAGGTTTGGATGCACCAGTCCTAATAATTGGGCCAGAGTGTGAGTCCAGAGGTCAAATGGCCCTCCTGAGCCAGCTGAAGGAACAGCTCAGGGTAAAGACAACACCTTTTGAATCCTTAAACCTGGGCAGGAACAATGGGGATATGTCCCTACAGCCAAGTGTTCTCTGCCAGAACAAGTTGATGGGATGGGATATTGTTTTACGGATACTGCCAGACCAAATCTCCCTGTTTGCCCCAACAGCCCCTTTGGTAAATGCTCAGATCCACGGGGCTCCATGTGAAGGCTGATGTGACACTGAGGGATTTCCACACCAATTCCAGCCAGGAGCCTGGGTGCCCCTCAGGGACTGGGACCTGGCTCCTCTCCAGCCAGAGGGAAAAGGACCCCAGCAAGCCTTGTTAGCCACAGACAGAGCTGTAAAGCTGAACAGCAAAGGACCTTGGGGCATTATTCTGGAATTCAAAAGGTGCCAGCTCCATGGACAACAGAATTATTGTTCCTAACATGAATGAGGTTGAGGAAAAGGAATGAGTAAGCTTGTGAGGGTAAAACACAGAAATCCTTTCACATTGTGGCCTCCAACTAGAACAGGGTTTGGTTTCTCCTGAAGGGAGATCTCAGTGAATCCTGTAAAAGCGATAATTGCATTCCTGTGTTCCACAGCACAGTTCTCTCTAAGTGTCCCTGCACTGGCTCCGTTACGAGTCAGAGCCCATTGACAGAGTTCTGGCCACCCCACAGGGTGGGCCCTCCAAGGGAACCCCATTCCTCCCAACATTGGTTGAGCACATACCCAGGAATTTGCTACATTGAGTAGTTTGGCTACTTTGATCTTTAAATTTTCAAAATAGTTTTGATGGCTAATGCCTTGATAAATCTCTAGAGGTGTTTCTGGTGAAAAAAGATTCTGGCTGTCTCTCAAGATACAATTTACAGACATCAGTGGTGCTTTAGTGACAAGGTTACTTATTCTTGATAATCTGCATCAATTCCTCCTCCCATGACATGAACACTTTGCAAGGCCAAGCTCCAGTGAGCAGTTACCAAACCAAAGTGTCCAGGAGGAATCTGAATTCCTGTTTCAGTATTGTTAACTCTCATTTGCTTCTGATTTACACTAATGAATTCCAGTGCATGAAGGTCCAGCCCTGCAGCCTCTGGGGTGGTCCTGGCAGGGGCCATCACACCCAGAACAATTTCCCAGGCAGTCCAAGTCTCACTGTCCATGGCTGTGTTTGCAAATTGGATGCAGCCATGCACACCCAGGGGTTTCCATTTCCCAGTGGGCCCATTGTTAAGGGCATGGAGCACATCTGGGAGATGGGTTCTCCACCAGGACAAGTTCCCATCTCCCCATTTTTCCAACTGCTCTTTTAACAGCCCCTTCACCCATTCAACCAATCCTGCAGCTCCTGGATAGTCTGGTACATGAAAAACCCAGCAGTCTTAATCACTGTGTTTTTCACAGGAACCGACAAAGCATTCCACATCATAGTATCACCAAACCCTATAAAAACAGCCAATTTCATCCCTTCCTCATTTATTCCTTGTATACAATTCACAAAGTTTACCACTGACATTTGGGTCTTGGCCAGTTCTTTTTTGTAGGGTATTTAGTGTTACAGTGAGCAGCCAAAGCTAACAAATTGGTATTGTCAGCATTATTTCACATTATAAATTTTTAATTATGGATCTAAATATGTATTATTGAGTTATATATTCATTATTATTATTGTTGTTGTTGTTCTTGTTTCCCTTGCACAAATAAACTTGAGCTCAAGACTAAAACCTTCTTCTGGACCTTCATGTGGGAGCATTCCAAAAACAATTGTTCCTTCTGTTGGTCCTGTTTCCAGTGGGCTGTTAACAAAATCCATCCTCATCTTCTCAAACCCACAAGTTCTTTTCCTTTCTCCACATGCAATTTTTGGATGCATTTTAAGATTGAGTTTCTAACATATGGATATGATCTAGTATCAATATCCAACAGAGACAGACAAAGACTCTTTAACTGGTTTAGGGTTAAAAAGTGTATGTTTATTAGCAGCGCTGGGCTGATGTGTCGGGTCACCACTTAATACACATGGCCCTGAATACAGATGAATACAGGCTTTTTATTTACAGAAGTATTGAATAGAAATACATATTCATAACCCAGTTACCACCCACTTTTCGCTTCCTATGCTACTTAGGAACAAAGCAATTAAGCATGCATAGGTTGATTCTTGAAATGGGTCACTGGTCTTTTTATGAGAAGGGGTCACAGAGGGGAGGAAGGGATATGGCTCTTCCTCGTTCTGACCTTTCTACCTTTTCCATGCAAAGTGACAAATGGACCCTTGGCTGGGCTCCTAGTTTCATATCTTCAATGAGTTTCTGATGTGCAACTGTCTTCTGCTCTTGAAGTTCTTTACCAGATACTCTGTTTCTCATTGTAAACCCAGGTGAACAAGCATAAAGTTGTCAGAGAATTAGTTATTAGCCAATGATTAAGTTCTAATTTAAGCAAAGTCTCTCTATCTACCTTTAATTTTAGCAAGGCCCATCTATTTATTTTAATTAGATTTAGCAAGGCTTCTTTTTAATTAAGGCCTCAGCTTCTCTAAAATCTTAAATTCTTCAAAGTTTGTGTCTGACCACACACCTCTGCTTTTTGTGTGCTTTGTTGTAAAAAGCCAGAATTTGCTGATTTCAGTCCTGAAGCCAATTCTGCAGCTCCTTCCTTGTGGGGAACCCCCCACCAGTCTGTGGTCTCTTGTGGAGAGCTAGAATTGGCAGGTTCTAATCCTGAGGCCAATTCTGGAGCTGCTGCTGCCTTGTGGGGCTGGTGTTGTCCCTATGCAGGCCTAGGTATTTCTCATGCAGCTTTCTCTTTGGAGGCTATAGGAAAACTTTAGGGGAAAGTATTTTTTTATCTTTCCTTTGTTAATTTGTTAGTCACTTCCCTACACCTGAGATGGACTTGATGCAAAAAATTGGGACAGGGAGTAATTGGTTACTAGAAAAAAAAATGTGATTGGCTTTAGGCAGTGGCATTGCTTGCCACTGAACTGGATCATGTTTGAAAGGAAAATGACTGGAACAAAAAGAGGGAAAATTGTACAACAACAATTGACATGGACAGTCCTCCCGCAGGGATATTCAGAGTCCCTGGTTTTGTTTGGGCAAGCTTTGCAGAAAATATTAAGGGTGTTTACTCCAGCCTCAGGATTTAGGTTGTTGCAGGATGTGGATGATTTGCTTTTGTCAGGGGAACAGGAGAAGGTGGTTGAAGAGGGTACTGTAAAGCTGTTTAATTTTCTTGCTAAAAAAAGACTTAGAGTGTCTGAAAAGAAGGCCAGTTGGTAGGATAAAAAAAAAATAAAATAATAGGTCATATATTTGGCACACATTCTAACTGGAGAGTTATGGTGTATTGATTCAGAAAGAATACAGGGGATTTTACTAATACCATTACCCCAGACAAACAAAGAGTTACGGCAATTTTAGGATTGGTAAGGTACTGCAGAGTATGGATTGAAGATTTTTCTGTGGTGGCCAGACCTTTATATGACATTTTGAGCCAAGACAAGCCTAATGTCATGGTATAGACACCAGAAGGAAAGCAAAGCTTTAAAAAATTAGAAGAGAAATTGGTTAATGCCCTAGTCTTAGCTCTTTCAGTCTCAGAAAAGGAATTTAAACTCTATGTGGATGTTAAACAGGGTCATGCTAAAGGAGTTTTGGTGCAAGAGCATGGGGGAACACGGAGGCCTGTTGCCAGTTTTTCTAAAATGTTAGAGCCGGTGGCCAGAGGCTGGCCCCATTGTCTGCAGAACTGTGCAGCCACAGCTCTGATGGTGGCTGAGGCTCGAAAGCTGACAAGGGGAAGGAATCTGATTGTTGAAGTTTCACATCAGATTAAAGCTTTGTTGACTGAGAGAGCCTCTAAGTGGATGACCAGTGCTAGGTTATTCCAGTATGAATTTTGTTTAATGGAGCAAGAGGATGCAGAATTTAAAAGTGGGGGAAAATGGTTTACAAGAGATGGTAAACAGTGGATATGTAAAGCTCTGGCCTTACAGTTGCTAAAACAACTTCATGAAAGAAGTCATTGGAGCTCCCAGGGACTGCCAAGAGCCTTCCTGAAAATATATGCTGCCGTGGGTCTTTTTTTACTCTGGCAAAGCAAGCTATTGAGGGTTGTTTGATTTGTGCTAAAACCAATAACAGAGTTACAAAGAAACTTGTCAGGGGAGGGAGGCCTTGGGCTGTATGTCCCTTCCAGAGATGCCAGGTAGATTTTAGTGAAATGCCTCAAGTGGCAAAATTTAAAATTTTCTGGTGATAGTGATAGTAAAAGATTTTAAAATCATAGAAATTCGGGGATATAGAAAGAAAGTTAGGCTTGGCAAACCCTGAGAAAAGTAGGCCCTGGGAAATGTTAGGCCTTGTGCTTGCTAAGACCAGGTGAAACTGCACCTGTGTAATCAGTATATGATAAATGATACAATTGTTAGATGTGGTTAGATATAATTATTGCTTAAGAACATGAGAAACAATGTTAGAGGGTTGAGAGGGGATCACGAAAAATCAATGCTTGAGTAAAAACAATACATACAATAGAACAATATAAGTTTAATAATTAATATGTAAGTTATATAACGATAGAGTATAAAAACATGTTCAGCTCAAAACCAAGTCGGGTCAGATTTGGGTATGTGTACCCCTGACACCCAGAGCTCTTAATAAAGCACCTTCATATAATCATTCTGTGATAATGTGTTCCTGAACGCTAACAATAGTATATCAGTTAACAGGGTGGCCAGAAGCATTTCCATCCCTTTCAGCAACTACAGAGGCAGTTATTAAAGTATTTTTGGAACTAATAATTCCAAGATATGAGATTATGGAAGCAATAGACTCAGACAGGGAAGCTCATTTTACAGAAAACATTCTCAAAGGAGTTATGACAGCTTTAAGGGTCCAATGGAACCTCCATACCCCCTGGCACCCCCAGAGTTCAGGCCGGATTGAAAGGATAAATGGAGAAATAAAGAAACACCTTCTGAAGCTAGTAATAAAAACTAAGATGCTGTCAGTACGGCTCTTGCCACTGGCTTTAGCAAAAATAAGGGCCAGACCCAGGGAGGATACTCAATTATCTCCCTTTGAATTGATGTTTAGAATTCCTTATCCTTGTAATTCTCAGCCTTGTGGGCAGGTAGAGATAAGTGATATATATTGGAAAATGTTTGTAGCCTGGATACTATTTCTTGTGAAATCTCTTTGAGAAGAAGCTCAGCGAGCACAGACCTTGCCTTTAGACTTTGCTGTTCACAAAATCCAGCCAGGAGATTGAATCCTAGTGAAGGAGTAGAAAGAAGCACCACCAGCAGCAAAGTAGCGCAGACCTGTGCAAGTGTTGCTGAGCACAGAAACAGCCGTCAAGAGAGCTGAACACGGGCAGACCCATCACACTCGAGTCAAGGTCTCTAAGGCCCCAGAAATTCAGACATCTCAGCTAGAGGAGAAGCTCAGCAGGCTGCCACTGATGCTCCACAAGAGGGGACTGGAGCAGTAGCCAGGACGTCAACATTGGGGGAAGCCCCGTGTGCCTCCCACCAACTGGCTGCTGAAATAGTTTGTGTGGGCATCACTTCTCCCAAATCTCCAGTCATTAGAGGCCAATCCTTGCTGTCATTGTTTTCTTCATGTTAGGATCTTTCTGTGCCTTCACTCACCACAGGTAGTGCAGAAGACAACGTGAAAGTAAAAATTAAGTTAGGAAATTAAATGTCACCATTAAAATGTTTGCCTTAATAATCTTACCTTTATATTGTCAGCCAGTTGAAGTTGAAGCCAAAAGTGAAAAAGTAATTTTTAACCTTAAGAGAAGAAGTAGGAAAAACCTTTAACCTTATAAATTGTGAAGTCTGTGGAAGGCCAGGAAGATCTGAAAACCGGCTGTGGGTGGCCAGCCCAGTCAAACCTAAACAGTGAGTTAGGTCCATAATAAACAAGATTTTGAGATGAAGAAGGAAATCCATGGTGGCTTCTTTCTTCTGAAAAAAGCATTTATTGTCTAAATAGAACAAGAAGCATATACGTGGGAAAAAATGTTTGTGACTAGACTTTGGGTTTAGATTGTTAGACCCCCAAGTGCCCTCCTTATAATTGTTTCAGATATCACGGCAAATAGAATCAAACACATGTTAAGCTCACTAATAGTAGCTAAGCAAGGTGTTCCTTCCATAATTACCAAAAAGATTTTGAAGGCTATGAAGCAGTGGGGAAAGAGAAGGCTTTTCGGACCCCTTATTTTTAAGCTGCCCTCAAAACAATTCCAGAAACAGGACACACATTTTCCATGACTATCAGTGGAAGTAGTAACACCGAAACGAAACGAAACTCGAACTCTTTGTAATAGGTTCTGATCCAGATCTAACAAAACAGATCTAAAATGTAACTGCATGTAGAAAGCTCATGAGACAGCTAAGAAATGCAAATACTATCAGCAGAAGAAGGGAGAGTGTGTGGCAAATTAAATGATAGATAAAAGGTGGTGAAACAAATTTAAAAAGCAATAAGTAAGTTAATTCATGTGCCAGTCCAAACATGGAAAGAACGAGAATAAGATGTGTTTTGGTGGTTACCTAGTAAACTATGGGTTTAACAAATGCTTTTTCTTGTGCTGTAGCAACTCTAATCTTTTAGCACACATGATCCCTTGCTTAGTACAACTTACTCAACATGTGATGAAAAGGATGCCGGTAGTAGCCATCCCTACTAATGCAGGAATAGCTACAAAAGGGCAGAAATTGATGTCACTGCAAATAATTGCAAAACTAAAAAAAAACCCCAGGAACAGGAAATTAACTCAATGAGTTAATGACAACTAATGTTTGTAAAGACAATTATTAAAAAAATAAAAAAAGATTGAGAGGAACGAGAGATTTGTCTTTACAGACAAGCTGTGGGTCTGCTGATAGATAAAACTAGCACTGAGATATAAAAGAAACAATGGGAAAGATTCCAATGATTGATGAATGGAAAATAGATATTTGCCTATACATACAAACTGTAGGTTTGCTGATAAATGAAACTGGATATTGAAATACAAAAGAAACAATGGGGAAACAGCATAAGTTTCTGAGAATTAAAAATTAAGAGGGAGGCTTATACATTAGAGTTGAATGTTAGGTATCAGGCACTCTGGGAAGTCTGTACCTCTCAAGTACTTCAGCCAGTGGGGAAAGAGAGAGGGACGTGTGGCCGGGAAATTAGGATAAAAAGGAGGCTGCGTCCTCCAAAAACTTGAGAGACCCAAGGGAATGGCCCATGGCCTCTCCCTTTATTTGAATAAAGTGAAAGGAGTCCTCTGTCTCTTTTTGGACATAAACCTCTGGTGTTTGTGGATTAATTTTCCTGACACCTTCATGTCCCCGGCGAGCAGGGGATGGCTCTGGGCAGGGTCCCTGGCCAGGAGCGGGCCCCAGAGCGCCTCTGCCTTTCAAGGGCAATCTCGTCTCTGCTCTTTCTCCTGCCCACCTTGCTTTGCCTCTGCCCGCTGCTCCTGGGGCTGCTCTTGGCCAGGCAGCCTCAGTGGCAGCCAGCACTGGCTGCAGCCCCAGCGGGCTCCCCAGGACAAGGCCCAGCAATTCAGAGGCCAGTGAAAGGCCTGGGCAGCAGCAGAACTCTCAGCAGAGTGATTTGGGCAACCAAGGGCTAGCCACAAGTCCACAGCAGCCTCACTGGGAATGTTTCCTGACTATGAGCAGCCTTTCAAGAAGGTGTTTGAGGCCGAGATCAGCAAAACACTCACCCTTTTCTCTTCCAGCTATACCAGATTCCAGCATAGCACATCCTCAGGAAAAGTGCTCCACCAGCCACAATGGCCATTAACTTAATCAAACACTGTGTTCCCCTGCAGAAAACTCTTCTCATGCTTCTCCAGATATTGTTAGCTTGTCTGGTGGTGCTGGCTGCATCTGTGGGAGCAATGGGCAGCGTGAGCCCGTGCTGTGCTCCACTGCTGAGCTGGCAGCACACTGGATACGACCAGGATGTTCTCTGTTTCCCCCAGAGCTGGGGCCTGCAGGCACCTTGCCACCCCTTGGCACAGGCTGTGCCACCCAACAGAGCCCAGAAGGCTGAGAGCAGAGCCCAGGGTCAGCGCAGCTGCTTGGGCAATGGCTCCTTCCAGGGACCTGGGCCAAACCCATCCCTGAGCAGCCACTGCCACCCCCGACCCGACCTGCCCTGTGACAGCTCCCACAGCCCAAGGAGAAAAAAAAACTGTCAAAAAGTTCCTTGGTTTATTCCCACTGCCTGGAGTGTCTTGTATATAGTAATGGTCTTGAGAATCTGATAATTTTCAATTTTTTTTGTTTTGGTTTGTTTGTTTTTCTTTGAGACAGATGACACAGTGTTACTGGTTTTAGATTTGGTAGGTTTGTTTTTTCTCTTAGCATGTTTGTTTTCTTATAAATCCACATGTAAACTTATTTGTAGTTAGGTATTTTTGTTTCCCAAGCAGCTATTTGGACAATCTGTTGTTCGCTTCTTAGTTAATTTTCCATTTATAAACAATTTTGACTCTGTTTTCATAGAAATACAAAGACCTCAGATAGCTGTATTTTTAATTTTGTTGACATACTCTCTCCCTGCTCCCAGCTTTTACTATGATACTTTTGGAAACATCCCTGAGGAGAGGTAGAGTTATTTGGGAATTGCTTGGCTTAACCTGGGAAATGGATTATTATTTTTGCTGCTCTAAACCTACATTGCTTCCAGCTTCACAGCCACAGTCCTGATATGTTGCTCACTTCATGGATGCCTGTGTGAATTGAAACAATGTTTGTGAGGCAGCTGAAGAGTTCAGACTTCAGGGATTAAATTCCTGGGAGGAAGAGGAGGAAGAAAGCAGAATCCTGTTTCAAAGGTTGTTTTTTCGTTTCTAGTATGCCAGAAGTGTGGTAAGCTACACCTGTCTTCAAATGTCATTGAATTAGAAAAAACCTCTCTCCAGGGAAATTATGCAACACTTTGCCTCACAATCCATCAGCCTTAATTACAGTGAGAGGTAGATGTTAATTACAATTGGATTAGAGCAAATCAACATTGTGTGAATGGCAAGGAGAATTTGCTTGTCAACAGATGAATATGACCCACTGAAGAATGAACAAAATCTGCCTTTACTTGGAAAAGAGTAGACATGGAGCAATGCAGTATTTGGGTTTTATCCAGTGATAAATGGGGCAAAAAGCTGTAACAACTCACCTGTTTTACAGAACACAAGTACTGATAGAGCCAAGAGTGCACCCAGCTTGAAGGGATCTGCAGGACATTCCTTTATTTCTTAACAAGGAATGGGCAGCAAAATGCTGGCATTTATGTGAACTGGAAGCCATGTTCCTCTCCTGTTTCTCCTTGAGCACGCTGTTCTTTGAAGACTTCACTGTGCAGCCCATCAATCCTCTCTTGGCCAACAGCTAAATGGCATCACTACCAAAACACAGGTGCCAGCATCATCACCCCAGCATTATTCCAGCACTGCTCTGCTGGTGCACAGCAGCACAGAATGGCTTGGCTTGGAAGGGACATTTAAAGGCCATCGAGTCCAATGCCCTGCAGAGAGCAGGGACACCTTTGGATCAGGTTGCTCAGAGCATGAGCTTGAATGTCAGCAGGGATGGATGCCCACCTCTCTGGGCAACCTGTGCCAGGGTTTCAAAACCCACAGTGTAAAAAATGTCTTTCTAATGTCTAGTCTGAATCTCCCATCTTTTAGATTGCAAACATTTCCCCTCAGTCTTGTCACAACAGGCCCTACTAAAAATTCTATCTTGTCTTTTTTACAAGCCCCCTTAAAGTACTGAAAGGTAGCAATCAGGTCTGCATGGAGCCTTCTCGCTTCCCGGCTGAACACCCCCAGCTATCCCAGCCTGTCTCCAAAGCAGAGGGGCTCCAGCCCTCAGAGCATTCTGTCCCTCCTCTGGACTAGCTCCAACAGGACCATGTCCTTCCTGGGTTGGGCACCCAGAGGTGGATGCAATACTCCAGGTGGGCTCACACCAGAGCAGAGGAGTGGTGGAATCACCTCCTCCAAGCTGCTGGGCACCTTCCTTTGGAGGCACATGGCTGGCTCATGTCCAGCCTCTCACCCTGCAGCAGCCACAAGTCCTTCTTGGCAGGGCTGCTCTCCATCCCTTCATCCCCCAGCCTGTGGGATCAGCTGGGCTGGGACCGTGTCATAGCCCTTGGACAGAGCTGCTGGGCAGGATGAACTCCCTAGTGAACAAGGCAGATCCCACTCCCCACACAATTCCACGCTGGCCATGAGATCACAGCAGGCTCTGAGGTCCCAGAGGTCCCAGAGCCCCGTGGTTGCACAGCACCACAAGGACAGATCTGTCAGTCCTTGACCACGACTGTTGCAGCAGCGGTGGCAGCAGCAGCGGTGCTGACATTGGGACAGCGGTGTCAGGACAGTGGTGACAGCAAGAGCTGTGGGACTGGCAGAGGGCAAGGCACCATGGCCCTTCCTCTGCACCTCCTCCTCCTGCTCCTCCTGGCAGTGACCCTGCCTGACAGGGCTGCCCAGGCTGCTCCGTGGTGAGCATGGTGAGCAGGTTAGCCGGTGGCCTGGCTCCCCTTCCTTGGGACAGTGCTCCCTTCTCCCTGGGAAGTGCTGGGGATGGTTTTCCCCAGGGCTTTAGAGAGGGTTTCCTCTGTGGGAGGGAGAGAGGCCCCAGGGACCATGGGCTGGTCCTGCCACCCCTCCAGGGATGTTGCACAGAACCTGCAAAGAGGATGGAGAATGATCAGAGCCAGCCCAGAGCTCTCCAGGCCCCTCTGCAGCTTCAGCCATGTCCATTGACATCTGGCTCCCATGGCCTTCCCCCAACCCCCTTGCAGTGCCCAGTCCCCTAAGGCAGAAGGGGATTCCAGCCCACCATGGAATGGTTCTGATCTGTGCTCCTTTCCTGATGAAGGTGGTAGGAAGGCTTCTCCAGCAGCTTGGCTTCATGAAGATTTTCAGCCTCTGGAGCCCCATGCAGGTGTGTTTTCACTGTCCCAACAAGGAATAATCATTGACAACCTGTCAGGAACCACGTGACAGAAGCTGCTGTGGCTGTTGACTTACAGGTGTGTCTGCAGCGAGGACTTTCCCAGCTCCTTTGCTGGTTGCTGCACACAAGCCCAGCTCCCATCACAGGGGTGAGTGGTGTGTCCCTGCTGATCCCACAGGCTGAGCCCTGGTTTTGTGGGATCCATTCATCTGAAATGGAAACACTTTGTGTTAAGGTCCTCCTAGGGGGAGGAACAAACCTACAGGAGACAAGAGGATGAGTGGTCTGGAGAGACGCCGTGGTGGGTCCATGTCTCTCAGCCTTCTCCTGAGACTCAGCAGCTGGGGGCTTTCTCTGCACATCTGGACACGCCATGCCCGGCACAGAGGGAAGGGATCCATGGCAGCCTCTCTGCCCCACTGCTGCTTTCAGAACCTGCAGGGCTGTTTCCCAGCCTGGCCTGGCTGCAGCTTCTCCCTAGCCTCTGCAGGAAGGCATTTGGCATCAGCTGACAGGGATCCCAAACTGCAGCACAGGCCATGTACACCCTGAGATCCCCTGCAATTTCCCAGTCTTGGCGTAGATCTGGAATGGCAGCTCTTTGGAGGAGGGAAGGCCCTGTCCTGGCTCCAAATCTTGGATGACTTCCTGAACCTCATCCATGACTTTGACAAGTATTGCCTCCTGAAGATGCCACCTTCCTGTTGGGGAACAGCCCCACCTGATCCATGTGTCCGTTTCTCCAGAGATGGAAGGAGAGGCTGTGCTGAAGGTGGCATTTCCCAGAGGAAGCAGTGGCTCATGGGCAGCCTCTGCTGCAGGAAGGGAGGCCATGCCTGGCACAGTCCCAGGAGGTAATTGCTGTGCCTCTGGGCCTGAGCCCTGCTGAGGCTTGAGCTGCCATCTCTGCTGCTTGGCAGTGTGAGCACAGTGCAGAGGAATTATCCTGAGCAGGCTCAGGGCACTTGGCTTCTGAGCTCTCTTGCTGGGGTCCCTCCATCCTGAAACGTCCTGAAACCTGGCAGGGTCTGCCAGGGGTGCCCATGGTGGGGAAAGGGCCAAGGGGGAGGGCAAAGCTCCAGTGTGTCCTGAGAGGGCCTGGCTCTGTCCCCTTGGGCTGGGGGAGCTGTCCCAGCTGAAGGGGGGAGGACAGGAGGGAGGTTGGGATATCTATGGCACTACCTGCTGAAAAAAAATGGGTTTCCATGAGTGGAAAAGAATAACCTCTCACTTCCCCATCCCTTTCTATACAAAGTTATACAGGCAAGTGCATTCAAATATCTGTATCTGCTTTATCTATCTATCTATCTATCTATCTATCTATCTATCTATCTATCTATCTATCTATCTACCTTACTAATCTATGAAATATGTCTATGAATGAGATTTTGTTTATTTTTAAATTATAATACATCTATTGAGAGCTGGAAAATAATACCATCCATCTTAGATATAGCAAAGCTTGGGTTTGGGGTAGACATGAACTGTGATTTCTTTCTTGCTAGACATATGCTGGCTTGTTAGATTGACTTTGAACTGAAATCCTGCAAAGCTGGAAAATGACTGGTGGCCATTGCTGTGATATCCTTAAAAATCCTTTATTCATTTTAATGTTTTTCTTTTGTGCTGGTTGGTAAATACCTTTCTTCCTTAAATTGTGTGCTGGCAATATTAGAGGTAGAAAATAACATCATACTGCCTCTTTTAGACACTTGATAGTTTTCTTGTGAAATTTTATTGCAGTATCTTCTGTCTAAAACCCACTCAAAACTAAACCAGCAGGTCAGCTACTGAGCACAACTTACTGCACAGCTGCAGCTCATGTTTCCACAGTGGAAGTGACTTTTTTGTTCTTCTGCATGTGTATCAAACACACAGGAAGGGAGTTTGAGGACAAAGAGGTTTAGCAAGGAGATCCACGCATAGCAAAACTGTTTGTACTCTAGCGAATGAAGCCTTAGGATGTAAACCTTCATCCATCCTCTGGTTTTACTCCTCCATTTAGCCAAATTCTTGGTCTAAATTCCTGTGTCAGCTGGAAAATATGACAGGGAAGTGGAGATCCTCCTTGGCTTCTTGAGCTGGCCAGCTTGTAACCTCACCTTCTCCCACAAACAGGAACAGACAAACTGGAATTTTGTTATGAAAGAGTACTTTGTGTTTGTTTTCACCCAGAAGTAACAGAGATTCACGGGAATATTTACAAGCCATAAATGATGGATTTATTGTGGTTGCTAGAATCTTTTCGATTTTACAACTTTGCTGCTGCGCAAGAACCGGCACTTGAAGAATTCTTGCCCCATGCACTTCTCTAGTGCTTCTTGCAGAGAAGTGCTTTGGGAATAATCAGGGTGAGTGCCACGTTCACATGTGGTTTATGGAGCCCACAGGACAGGGAATTGTCTTTGCTGTGGGCAGTGGCTGTTATTCAAACACATGCATCAGGTTTTTTTCTACGGTAATCCTTGTGAGAAAGGTAGTTCTTTGCCATAGAGGTTTTTAGTCAATATTTTTTATCTCAAACAGCCAAAGGTTTCCCATCTCACAGGTTTCTGATGCTGATTTTTCCTTTCCAGTGTATTTTTGGCCCTGCCAGGAAAATATATCTACAAACACCAGAGATTTATATCTAAAAAGGAGACAGAAGAGTCCTTTCACTTTATTTGAATAAAGGGAGAGGCCATGGGGCATTCCCCTGGGGTCTCTCAAATTTTTGGAGGATACAGCCTCCTGTTTATCCTGATTTCCTGGATGCATGTCCCTCTCTCTTTCCCCACTGGCTGAGGTACTTGAGAGGTACAGACTTCCCAGAGTGCCTGATACCTAACATTCACCTCTAATGTATAACCCTCCCTCTTAATTTTTAATTCTCATGGAATTTATGGTGTTCCTCCAATGTCTTTCTCATCTTTCAATATCCAATTTCATTTATCAGCAAACCTACAGTTTGTTTGTAAAGGCAAATACCTTTTTTCCATTCATCAATCAGTGGAATCCTTCCCATTGTTTCTTTTATCTCTCAGTGCTAGTTTCATCTATCAGCAGACCCACAGCTTGTTTGTAAAGACTTCCTCCCAGTGCCCTTCCCCACAGCCTGTCTGCACAGAAACACTTCCAGGGCTCTCTGCATTTCCCTTCCCTCACTCTTGGCTCACTCACACACCTCCCAACAACCCACTTGGTGCTTTCAGCTGCCAAGAGTTCAAAGCTTGTCTGTCCTTCAGCAGCTGCTCTAATTCTGCCTTCAGACAACTCTGGCTTTGTGTTCACTGTAGAACTTCCTGTGTGTCTGAAACATTCCTTGCATGGTTCTGCCTTGGGGAAGGGGAAGCTCCTTGGTGGCACCTTGTGCTTGGCACACACTTGAGGAGGGTGTCTGTTTTCCATGGGGAAACTCAGGAGTTTTAGAATGCTAAAATCAAAGAAAGAAAACCTCTCTTTGCCTGAGTGCAGCCAGTTGTGTGAGCAAAGCAGGTCCCAGGGGAGTGAGGAGAGACAGGATGGGGCTGGGAAATGTGGAGCAAGGTTGTCCACACTGGGTCAGACCTCAAGACACAGCTTCTCTGACCTGGCCAGACGTTCTTAGGAGAGACCCTGAATCAATATCCATCACTGAATGCTGCAATCCCCTCTGCTCTAAAAAGAACAGGAATAAAAGACACCCTTTAAAATAGGAATACATATTTCCTAGAAGCTCATTGAACTATTTCTCCATAATTATTGTAGGAAACTTTCCTAAGAACTGCACCAGAGCAGAGGGAAATCAAGGCAGAGCCATGGTTTGTTAGGACTTGCTTGATCCTAATGAGCCCCATGGTGCATTTGGAGCTGAGGCCTTGAACCTCAGGGCTTGAGAGGAGATTGCACAAACCTTTCCAGGAGTCCAAGTCAGAAAAAAACCCAAAGTATCTCCAAGCATTAATGGGTCCCACTGAGGTCCATCCCCAACACAGGCTCCTCATGAACTCCTTGGAGGAGAAAATTAGAGAGTGCATAAAAACCTCTCAGACTCAGAGTGAAAGGAAAATCCAAAGTAGGTGAAAAAAAGCTGAGTGTCTCAAAGTCTTGCTGAGCCCCACTGAGTGTCAATGCAAAGCTCCCAAGGGACTCATTAAAGCAGATAATTGGGGCCATGATTGCACAAACTTCTCAGAGACCCAGTGTGGGAAGGAAAAAGGAAATTACCTTAGGGACCTGAAGTACATTGAAGCATTAATGAGCCCCACTGAGTGTTGTTACTGACAAAGCCTCTCAAGGGACTAATTAGAGCAGATAATTGGAGGCCAGGATTGCACAAACCTCTCAGAGACTCCAAGGCAAAAGCAAAAGCCAAAGTGCTTTGAAAAAGCTGCAGTCCCTGGGAGCATGAAGGAGCCCCCAGGGCCATTCCTGAGCACGGCTCCCCAGGGACTCCTTCCAGCAGATCCCTGAGGCCACTGGCATGTGGGCTAGGGGGGATGCTGAGGGCAGGCCAAGGGGGTGACAGTGGCCAGCCTTGCTGGGGCTGTGCCAGGAGGCTTCAGGGCCTCAGGACAAGGTGTCTCCTCACAGCTTTTGGTGGCACAGAGGCTGCTGTGCCCCAGGGCACCAAGACTTGTCTTCTTGTCCCCACCTGTCATCAGTGCCTCCTGTTCTCTGCTCTGCCAGGGGCCTGGGGACACTTTCTCAGTCACGTCCCTCAGTGGGACCCATTAAAAGGAAAAGTAACTTTGGAGTTGGATTCTGACTTGGATTTCTTGAGAAGTTTCTTCCCCTCCCTCTCAGGGACTGATGTTCAGGGCCTCAGCACAAAGCCCCAAGAGGGTCATTAAAGTCCTGCTGCTGTGTCTGTGCTGCTGAGCTGGGCCAGGCTCCCGGTACAGAGGATGATCCTGAAAATTAGGAAAAGCTTCATAAGCACATTTCTCTTGCTGAGCAGCTCTTCTCCCAGCCCAGCAGAACTGGGGCACTGCCTGCAGCCACCCCGGGCACAGCCCAGAGGCACAGAGAGCTTCAATCAGTCAGGGCTGGGAAGGTGCTGAGAAGTGCCTGGGGCACAATCCCTCCCAGCCCTTGACACAGGAAGCCTCTGGCTGCAGAACAATGCAGCTGCAGCTCCTGGAGCCGTCTCCTAAAGCTGGAACATGCTAGTGCCTACACACCCTGTGAGTACAATTCTGAGTATTTGTGGTGTAGGGGAGGTGAATGCTCATGAAGCTCTGACATGCTGAGGGCTTCTGATCAGTCATAGAATATTTCCAAGACAAGGACTTTGAAAAGAACTAGTACACTTCCAAACTTTGCATTCAGTTTCCTACCATTGGAGAAAGGCAGGGAGGAGGGGCGAATAAATATTAAAGGTATTATGAATCTTGACAAGTGCCTGAGACATCCAAACAGTTACTTTTAGTGATCAATAGGCTCACAGGAGATTCCTAATGTACTTTCAACCACTCTGCCCATAGACAGCACCAGTATCACCTTTCATCAGGCTTAGTCTGAGCTGTCCTTTCTCCAAGCTGCAAACAGAACCTGCCCCCAGCCAGAGCCCTGCAAACAGGCAGGGTTCTGTCAGGGCAAGGAGAGTGCACAGAGATTTGGGATCTGTGGGTGCTGTCAGGGAGAGTTCAGACACAGGGAAACACCTGCAGGAGGAAAATCTCCAGGAAGCAGAGAGATAATGAGGGAAGGAAAGTAAACAAAAGCCCAGAAATCCTGTGGCAGAGAGAGTTTAGAGATGTCCATAGGAGCCCCTGCAGTGCAGCCCCTCCCTCTGAACAAGCCCCCTCCCTCCTGTCCCCCCAGTCCAGCCTCTGCCCTCAGGGCAGGGCTCCCAGGTTTGAAGCCCCTCCTGTGCAGGCAGAGCTGCAGCAGAGCCGTGGGGCAGCTCTGCAGCCCCGGGCCCAGTTCCCTCTGCAGAGCACAGGGCTGGGAGCAGCTGCCCAGCACTGGGGGCTCTGGCGGGGGGCACAGCTGGCTCAGGGGGACGCTGTCCCCAGTGCCCAGCTGTGGGCAATGCTGGCAGTGCAGCCAGGGAAGGAGCTGGATCTCCCTTCATCCAAAGCTATCATATGGACACTTGGAAGGCTCCCTGAGATTTCAGTCCCAGCTGGGAGCTTCAATGCAGAATGCAAACCTGTCCTAGAGCATGTTTGTGTTATCTGAAAGACCCACAGAGGAAGGTAGAGGTGTTCTGACAGTGACAATGCTGTTGGGTTGGTGAGATGAGCAATGTGAGTCCTTGGATACAAAGGTGGAGCTGGGCTGTGGTGGATCCATCTGCTCTCAGCAATACCTGATGATCTTTAAGGAAAACATGGGAGAGTAAACATCCTTCATTTGAGGAAAGTGAAAGCCCAGAGAAACTCCAAACAGAATGAAGTGACAGATCATCTCCCCTCAGTCTCCACTCATCAGCTTGCCTCAGGGAACTAACTCTGTTCTACCAGAGGGCAGCAGAAATGCTGTGAGTTTCTGATATCCAAAAATAGCAGGAAAGACATGGGGGGGGGGGGGGGGGGAGCTTAAAAAGAAAAACTCTGTGTTGCAGAGGAAGGTGCATGAGAAATGGTTTTGATTTCTCCTGTAAGTCTTCACTGTCTTTTTCCTCATGAACAGGTTCCCATGTGCAGCCACAGCAAATGTCCAACAGCAGCTCCATCAGCCACTTCCTCCTGCTGGCATTGGCAGACACGCGGCAGCTGCAGCTCCTGCACTTCTGCCTCTTCCTGGGCATCTCCCTGGCTGCCCTCCTGGGCAACGGCCTCATCATCAGCGCCGTAGCCTGCAGCCACCACCTGCACAGCCCCATGTTCTTCTTCCTGCTCAACCTGGCCCTCACTGACCTGGCCTCCATCTGCACCACTGTGCCCAAAGCCATGCACAATTCCCTCTGGGACACCAGAGACATCTCCTACACAGGATGTGCGGCACAAGTATTTATTCTTGTCTTTTTCATCTCAGCAGAGTATTCCCTGCTGACCATCATGTGCTACAACCGCTACGTGTCCATCTGCAAACCCCTGCACTACGGGACCCTCCTGGGCAGCAGAGCTTGTGCCCACATGACAGCAGCTGCCTGGGCCAGTGGCTTTCTCAGTGCTCTCATGCACACAGCCAATACATTTTTCTGGCCTCTCTGCCATGGCAATGCCCTGGGCCAATTCTTCTGTGAGGTGCCCCAGATTCTCAAGCTCACCTGCTCCAAATTTTATCTCAGGGAAATTTGGCTTCTTGCTGTTGGTGTGTGTTTAACTTTTAGCTGTTTTGTGTTCATTGTTTTCTCCTATGTGCAGATCTTCAGGGCTGTGCTGAGGATCCTCTCTGAGCAGGGACGGCACAAAGCCTTTTCCACCTGCGTCCCTCACCTGGCTGTGCTCTCCCTGTTCCTCAGCACTGCCATATTTGCTTACTTGAAGCCCCCCTCCATCTCCTCCCCATCCCTGGATCTGGCAGTGTCAGTTCTGTACTCGGTGGTGCCTCCAGCCCTGAACCCCCTCATCTATAGCCTGAGGAACCAGGAGCTCAAGGCTGCAGTGTGGAGACTGATGACTGGATGGTTTCAGAAACATTAAACTGCTGGCCAATTTCTGCAAATCACTTGTAATAAAAGTCATTCTTGATTCTTCTAGTTGGTTTCATTTTGGATGTTTTCTTTGTTTTAATTTTTAGATCTTGTCCAAAATAAAATATCATAGTTTGTGCCATTTCTCATTTTGTTTCTCTCTCCATCTTCCCTTTGGCCACAGACTGTGCCAATGAGTGGCTGTGCTCTTGGTGGCTTTAAAGGAACTAAAGGGTCTCCCAGCAAAGTTTTCTCCAGAGATCTCCCTTTTGTTCCCTTCTCTGGAGCTGCAGCAGCAGTGTCTGTGTGCAGAGCTGGGGCAGATCAGTGCTGGCACAGCAGCTGTGCCCAGGAGCAGCAGCACTTGGTGTTGCCAGTGCTGCTCCCGTGTCACTGCCCCACTGCCCTCCTGGCCCTGGTGTTGCTGCAGGGCCTGAGTGCTCTCGGGGCCGGGCACAGCCCTGGGGGTGGCAGTGCCGGGGCTGCAGCAGGGACAGGCCATGGGCACTGCTGGGGCAGCGCTGACACCTCAGGGCAGGGCCTGGGGGCTCCAGGCTCCTTGTCCAAGCTCTCTCAGGAACACGCCCAGGCCAAAGCTCAGCACAGAAAACCCCTGTGAGCAGCCCCAGGGTGGTTGTTGTGAATAGATCACACGGACACAGGTCGAGGTGTGGTGAAGAGAAGAGAGAGGTTTATTTTTCCCTCCAGGATTTATAGGCTCCTGACCACAGCCAGGGATTGGGTGGTCAGGATAACACTTTCCCACAGCACTGGCCATGAGAGATGTTTATCACAAGACGTGTAACAGAAAGAATGTACACATATCTATGTTTACAGTTACTGTCCTGGCAAAGTCTGTAGAAAACTATGTTAGCAAGCTCAGAAGCTGAGTTTTCAGGGCGACAGTGGTCGTGGGCAGGCTGGGGGCAAACAGCATGGCTGGGGCTCTGCAAGGTCCCTGGGGGAGACAGGAAGGAGCAGCAGAGCAGGGGCTGATCCATCCCCACTGCTCTGGACACCCCAGGGTCCCAGAGAATCCTCACGGAGCTGCCAACAACATCATCCCTGTGCAGCCCTGGCCTCTCCCCCAGCTCACAGAGGTGCCGCATCCTTGCAAGCACAGACACGGCAGCACTGGCTCAGGAGCCCCTGTTTGCACTGCCCAGAGCAGGCATCAGCACCCCCATGGTGCTGCTGTGGGGAGATGAACCTGAAGGAGCACAAATGCCATCAGCCCCTGGGGCCAGGAAGGGCTGGGCGATGGGAGGGAAAACACTCAGGTTTGTCATGGCCTCTGAAGTCACACAGAAAGTTTGTACTCATGAGCTGTGAGTTTCCTGTGCCACTGCAGATGTTGTTGCTCAGAGCCAGGGCTGCCTGGCAGCCACCCCCAGACCGCCCTGAGCATTTCCTTTGCTTCACCTTTGCTTTCTTTACTCTTCCTGCTCCAGATTTCTTCCTATTACCCAACCCTGTTCCCTCGCCTGCAAACAGCCCATCCCTGTTTGCCCTTTCCTCTCTGGCCCCACTCCCCATTTCAGTTCCTGAGCTGGCACCATGAGAAGGTCCCTCGGGGAGCAGGATCATCCTACAGGTGCTTCAGGAATTGTCTGCAGGGTCCTGCAGTGCCTCGTGCTGCTCCCTTGCCAGAGGCAGCAGAGGCCAGGGGGGCACATCTGGGCTGCTGTGTCTGGCTGTGGGGCTCCCTGTTCTGGGCAATGAGGAGGAGCTGGAAAGGCTCTGCAGGACTGACAGGATGGGTTTTGGGGCCCGTGTGGAGAAGCTGAGGGACCTGGGCTGCTGGAAGTTGCGAAGAGGAGGCCCAGGGCTCATCCTGCACCTGCTCCAAGGGTGGTTTCAGAGAATTACAGAATCAGCAGTGTTGGAAAAGACCTTGGAGATCATCAAGTCCAACTTGTGCCCTGACACCACCTTGTCTCCCCTGAGCCTCCACTTCTCCAGGATGAACAACTCCAGCTCTTTCAGCCACTCCTCACAGAACAACTGCTCCAGAGCCTTCAGCAGCCTTTCTCTGGACATACTCCAGCCCTTCCATTTCCTTCTTAAATTGGGGGGCCCAGAACAGGACACAGTACTTGAGGTGCTGCCCAAACAGTGCCAAGCACAGGGGAAGAATCCCTGCCCTGGTCCTGCTGGCCACACTGTTCCTGATCCAGGCCAGGTGCCATTGGCCTCCTTGGCCACCTGGGCACACTGATCGCTCATGCCCAGCCTGCTGTCCATCAGTGCCCCAGGTCCCTTTCTGCCTGCCTGCTGTCCAGCCACTCTGTCCCCAGCCTGGAGCGCTGCAGGGGTTGTTGTGGCCAAAGTGCAGGACCCAGCACTTGAACTTGTTAAACCTCACCTTGTTGGGTTTGGCCCCTGGATCCAGCCTGTCCAGGTCCCTGTGCAGAGCCCTCCTACCCTGCAGCACATCAACACTCCCAGCCAACTCGGTGTCACCACGGTTCCATGGGGCCCTAGAGTGTCACAATGGTCTCCATGATTCCATGAGGCCTCCCAGGGTCACAGTGTCCCTTTGGTTCCATGGGACCCCTTGGTGTCACAAAGTCCCTTCCATACTTGCGCCCTGCAGTGTCACAATGGCACCTTGGTCTCCCAAGACCCTGCTGTGTCATAGTGAATCCTTGGTTCCATGAGGTCTCACAGTGCAGCAATGCTCTCCTTGGTTCCAAAGTGTCACCATGGCCTCTTGGTCCCATGGGGCACCATAATATCAAACATGTTTCCTTCATTCCATGAGTCCCTGAGGTGCAACACTTGCCCCTTGCTTCCATGGGGCCCTGCAGTGTCCTTGTGGGCCCATCATGACACTAGGTCTTGCTCTGTCACAATGCTCTGCATGGTTCCACCAGGCCCTGCAGTGTCACAGGGGCCTCCTGGTTCCATGAAGCCTCTGAGTGCCACAAGGATTCCCTTGGGTGGTGCAGTGCCACAGTGGAGCCCTGGTTACACAAGATCCTGCAGTGTCACACTTGGTTCCATGGGGCATTACAATGTCACAGTTGTTCCCTTAGTTCCAGGAGTCCCTGCAATGGAACAGTGGCCCCTTGATCCCATTGGGGCCCAGGGTCTCACCAGGGTCTCCTTGGTTCCGCAGTGGCCCCTTGGTTCCACAAGGCCCAGCAGTGTCACAGTGGCCCCTGTGGTTCCACGAGGACCCCGACTGTCACCATGGACTCCTTGTTTCCATGTAGCCCCACGGCATCCCAATGGCTCATTGGCTCTGTGGTGCCATGTAGGACACAGTGTCACTGTGGTCCTCTGAGTTCCACCAGGCCCCGCAGTGTCACCGTGGCCCCTTGCTTCCCCAGGGCCCTGCAGGGTCACAATCATCAGAGAATCAACCAGGCTGGAAAAGGCTTTGGAGAGCATCAAGTCCAACCTGTGACCCAACACCACCTTGTCACCCAGACCATGGCACTCAGTGCCACGTCCAGACTTTCCTTAAACACTTCCAGGGATGGTGACTCACCCAGCTCCCTGGGCAGCCCATTCCAATGCCCAATCATCCTTTCTGTGAAGAATATTTCCTCATGTTCCGTCTAAACATCCCCTGGTGCAGCTTAAGGCTGTGTCCTCTTGTCCTGTGCCTGTTCCCTGGGAAAGAGCCTGACCCCCACCTGGCTGCACCCTCCTCTCAGGGAGTTGTAGAGAGTGATGAGGTCTCCCTTGAGCCTCCTCTTCTCCAGAATAAACAACCCCAGCTCCCTCAGCCACTCCTCACAAGATGTGTGCTCCAGAACCCCTCAGCAGCCTTGTTGCCCTTCTCTGGACATGCTCCAGTCCATCCATGTCCATCCTAAATTGGGGGCTCAGAGCTGGACACAGCACTCGAGATGAAGCTCAACCAGTGCCAAGCACAGGGGAAGAATCCCTGCCCTGGACCTGCTAGCCACACTGTTCCTGATCCAGGCCAGGTGCCATTGGCCTCCTTGGCCACCTGGGCTCACTGATGGCTCATGCCCAGCCTGCTGTCCATCAGTGCCCCAGGTCCCTTTCTGCCTGCCTGCTGTCCAGCCACTCTGTCCCCAGCCTGGAGCGCTGCAGGGGTTGTTGCGGCCAAAGTGCAGCACCCAGCACTTGAACTTGTTAAACCTCACCTTGTTGGGTTTGGCCCCTGGATCCAGCCTGTCCAGGTCCCTGTGCAGAGCCCTCCTACCCTGCAGCACATCAACACTCCCAGCCAACTCGGTGTCACCACGGTTCCATGAGGCCCTTGAGTGTCACAATGGTCTCCATGATTCCATGAGGCCTCCCAGGGTCACAACGTTCCTTTGGTTCCATGGGACCCCTTGGTGTCACAAAGTCCTTTGGTTCCATGGAGCCCTAGAGTGTCTCCATGATTCCATCAGGCTTCCCATCCATCCATCTTTGGATTATACTGGGAGTGACTGGACTCATACTGGGAGTATCTGAGGGTGACTGACAACATACCTTGCACATCATCTCCCATACTGGGGGTGACTGGGAGCAACTGGGAGTACGGTGGAGGAAAACGGCATCATACTGGGACTGACTGGGTTGATCTAGCCAGAGGCAACTGGGACCATCCTGGGACTGCTGGCATGTGACAAGGATCATACTGGAGCTTACTGGGCTCATATTGGTGTTGAAAGGGAGCAACTGGGATCTCTGAACACCACAGGTTCCTTTCCCACTCACTGAAGAAGGAGCTTCGCAGTATCCATGTGTGAGGTGACCTTCACCTGAATCAGACACTGTTAGGAGAAAAAGCTGCCTGTGCTGGAAACTCCCACACAACAAGTCAATGCCAAGAGAGAGCATTTTCCTTTCACAACTTCCCTCCTGGAGCCACAGTCCTTTTGGATCACACAGCAGGCAGGAGAACAACACAAAATATTAGGCTGTGTCCAGTTTTTGGCTGGACCAGCAAATGGAGGGAGTGCCAGGGTCCACTGCCACAGACTCTCCTCTTGGGGAACAGAACCCCCCCAGGCTCCATTCCAAATGCTGTGCACACCCTGCTGGCTAGAGACAAACCATTCTTTAGGAAGCTGTTGACAGGAGCTCTCCCAAACAAATGGCATCTTAATGGCAATTTTCTTTCAAAATCACCTCCATTCCAAAGGAAGAATGGAAAGCCCACAGCAATCCCAAAGGCACATATGGTGCACCTGGGGAAATCCTCGACTTAGGGGCCGAGTGGGTTACAAAAAACCCATAAGAAGCCACAGAGTCCAGAGTGCAAACTGCAGCAACCACTTGCTGGATCATTTTGGCTGTGCTGCACATGTCTGCAGACTGTCTGTCCCCCTGCCAGGACAGAAGGACACCCGTCAGGGGCTGGGCTGGCTGCTGAGAATGCCTCAGGCAGGAGGATCCTCAGGCAATGAGCAGGCACCCAGAGCCGCTCTGACACTGAGGCCTCTGTGCCCCACAGCAATGGGAACACCACAAGGACACGGCAACGTTCCTGTGACATCACAGCAGCAGCTCCCCCAAAAACCTCCTGGAAGGTTCTCCTGGGTCACCAAGGAGCACAAAGGATCCTCAGAGGGCACAACCTATTCCCCTCCAAAGGATCTATCATGGGTTAACTTCACTTTTAAAACCGAGTGAAAAAAAAAGAGGAAGTTGAAGCTACTGGTGACTGATGGGAGTTTTTCTTCTTGACCAATTATCAGTCGTTTCAAGAATTGACAGCAGATCTGACCATTAAAAAGTGAATTCAACTTGTAAACACTCCCTTAAGAAGTACACTCAGAGCTGTCTCGTTCTCTTTTTGTTTCCGGCTTTGGAGAGGTAACAAGCTCCGTCTTGGCTTTTCCTCCCCCCTCCCAGGCCCGGGACAAGGCCGCAGGGAGGGGGGGGAAGGAGAGAAAAGCAGTTTAGCAGTTTTGTTTAGTTTTCAAGGTCTGTTGCTAGACTGAAACCGGACACTATGAACTTTTGTAGCTTTCTTCTTTTAACTCCTTTATTACCTAGATAAACAACAGATTACTCCTTTTTCTTAGAACAGACAGAGAAAGATAGACAATTAACATGTAAGACATCATAAACCTACCAAAGACAGTGAAGAAAAGAGTTAAGTTTAAATAAGAAAGAGAGAAAAAGAAGATGCTTGTTGCTGAAAAGTCTTTCTGTTACAGCTATGGAGATGGACAGTAGTTTAAAGACTCCTTTAATTCATGGCTAGAGTATGGGAGGAATAGAGTATTCAAAGTGTGGACTTTAAAGAAAAGAAAGATGATTATGATCCTGTGAGTTGCTGGAACTTGCGAGTGAAGTGAAGATTTTAAAGCCTTAAAAGAGCCAGGGAGATGGCTGTTTTCCAAGAGGGCTCACAGAGACAACTGAAAAAGATTTCTACTTTTGAATCACTTTTCCTTAAAAATAGCATCCCTAGATTCAATTTGACCCATTGCACACCTCAGAGTGGTGTGAGATGGGAGGAGTGGACTCTAGAAACTCCATGGATTAGCAGAAAGAGACTTCTGTTTCTCTACGGGGACTGATGAAAAGACTCTAAAATTGAGACTGTTTTTGACCACCAAAATTGTAAAACTTTTTTTGTCTCTATGTTGTTATGTGTACAAAGAAATGATCAAGTAGTGAAAAGTAAAAGGGTTCTCTGAAAGTTTATTTTGGTATTCTTATTCTAGTAGTTTGTTAATAAACTGTCTTTATTCCTTTTAAGTTTTAAACCTGTTTTGCTCTTATTTTAATCCATATCTCTAGCAAAAAATAAGTAAGTTTTTGTTACTAGCTTAAAACCACGACAGGATCCAAGAGGAACTCAGAAAATGCAGCAAATGAGGACACCCCACAACCCAGCCTGAACACTCAGAAGGAACAAAGATGCGACCAAAGAAAAGGAAACACAACTTTTGTTCACTGATGCTTCTGACTAAAACCAGCAAGGCTGTTCCCTCTGAGATCTTTTTTCTAGTTCTAAAAACAAACAAGGTTCTCTGCTGTAAATGTACAGAAAGAAGAAACTTGGGGAAAAGAAGGCTGAGAGTGCCAAAGCCTTGTGTGACTTCTTGGACATCCTGTGGCTGAGGGTGTCCAAGGCAATGGACTCACAAGTGGGGTCCCTGCCCTCCCGACTGACAGCTGCCATCTCTCCTTCAGCCCCACACGAGTCTCAAACAACCTCCTGTCAAGGGCCTCCATCCACACATTCCATCACCAGCCAGAGATGCTCATCAACGAGGTCACCCAGCATCCCTGAGGCCACAGCAGGGAGTGCTCCTGGCATCTGGTAGAGCACTGTGGCTTTCCTGGGATCCTTCTGGTGTCTGTGGCTGAGAGGAGTGGGGTGGATGGAACCAGGATGGGTCACAGATCAGCAGCCCCACTGCAAGCAGTGCTTTCTCCTGCTGTGTGGGGACCATGTGGTGACTGATATTGGGACTGCTCTGGCTTTGGCTCCTGCAGAGCACACAGTGGGTCAGACACTGGGCTGAGGGAAGGGGTGCCATGGAAACCCAGCACAGGCATTTCTCTTTGGGGAGGGGGTTCTGCAGGGAGAAAGGAGAAGAAGAGTCTTTCCTGTCTCCTGAGATTCCCTCTCTTCCTTCAGCAGCCATATCACAATCCATCAGTACAAGAGTAGATAGGATCACTTCCATGCCATGGAACACAAGGCACTCAAAACTGAACCCTGCCAGAGCCCAGCCCTGCCTGCCCATTTGGAGGGTGTCGGGGAATGGAATTTCAGCATGAGTTGACCCTCAATGATACTTTGCCACTTGTGGGTTTCTCACAGCCTTAGAAGGGGTTTGAGATCTCTGTCCCCAACACCTGCTCACCCTTCAAGTGCACACACGTGCCTGGGGGCAATTCAGGTTCCCTGGAGCAGTGTCTGCTTCCCTTTGAAACAGGAGCTTTTGCCTTTTCTGGTATGCTTAACGCCCTTCTAACTATGAGAAAGTGGGTGAGTAAAGGAAATGACCCTGGAGGAAGGGGACCAGAACCTTGGAAAAAGATGAAACATATCTGAATTACAAATGAAATCTCTTTCATTTATTTCTTTGGTACTAACCTTTTACTACAAACAACAGCAGGTTTCTGAGCTGTTTGTTGGGTTTGGGGCTTTATTTCTTGTTCTTGTACTTCTTATTATTTATTAGTATTACTTCTCACTGTCAAGACTTTTAAATCTCAGACTCTAATAACAATGGCGGGATGTCACTCCCTGGGAATATTCCCTAGCTTTTGCCACCAGAATTAAACTGTACAGTCAACTCCAAGTTGCCAGTGGTTTCTAAAGACAGAAAATCCTGTTAATGGTAGGTTCGGTGTGGTTTGGAGCTGGGGAAGGGTCTCATCCCCTCCCAGAGGTGCCCCAAGCCCGCTCTGCTGCCACGTCTGCACTCACAGCCCCTCACGGCTGCCCTGCCCTGGGGACATGGTGGGACCCCCTCCTGCCAGGGCTGAGGCTCCTCATGGCCCCTCACAGCCCCTCACAGCTCCATGGAACTTCTCATGGCCCTGTAGAACCTCTCATAGCCCCTCACAGCCCTTCATTTCCCCTCACAGCCCCTCACAGCCCCAGGCGCGGGGCTCCTCCCAAAGGAGAAGGGGTCGGGCCCTGCTTGTTCTCCTTTTATTTCCGTCCCTTCACAGCGCCGAGTAAAGAAAGGCTGAATGGAGCCTTTCCCCAGCGTTTCCCTCGGGGTTCATTGCGGGCTGAAGCTCTGTGCTGGCGCTGGCCCGAGCACCACCATCCCTGCAGCCCCCAAGGCCTTTGCTGTCCCCCCGTGTCCATTCCCTGTCCCCGAGTCCCGCCCGGCTCTGGCAGCAGCAGCAGCCGCAGCGCAGCGGGCGCCGGCCCGGCCCGGCCGGGGCTCCCGGCCAGGAGCAGCAGCAGCGCCGGCCCTTCCCACCTGCTCCTGCCTCGGCTTCCCAGGGCTTTTTCCAGGGCAATTCTGGACTACAGCAACAATCCCCCACAAACAGCCCTCAGGCTTCCTCAGGGCCCGCCTCTGCTGCCCTGAGCCAGCCCTCAGAGGAAGAAAGGATCGGGTTCCAGCGCTGTTTTCAGCTCTGTTTTACTCACCCTGAGGTGACAGCAGGAGGCTCTTGGTGCCTTGGCCTTGGACATTGTAGATCTCGTCTGCTCTTGTCCCTCTTCTGCTTGCCACCTGAATTTTAGCAGTACAACTGCAATTGCCTCTTTCAATCAGTGCTACCCAGAGTCCTCTTGTGATGGGGAGCTCAGGATTTTTGTTTCAGGCATCATGATCAGTAGAGATCAGAATGCTCCCAAGGCCCTGAGCACTAAGTCGAGGGGAATGAAAGCCACACAGCGGACATTTGCAGTGCTTAAGCACAGCCCTGTTGTTCCTGCTGCTGAAATAGAATCAACTGACAGAGGCCATCACACAAATTGCCTCTGCAGTGGCAAATAAAATGAAAAAATCCACCAGGAGAAAGGAAAACCAGAACTTGTCGCTTCATTGTTTCCTCTGAGCAGCAGCATGAAGTGGAGATGCCCAGAGGTATTTCCAGCTGCTGCTGATCCCAGCTGGAGCCCAGCCTGCTGCCCAGTCCCAGTGGGAACCTGAGCCCAGCCCGGGCAGCTCCCGCAGTGTCGGGAGCTCAGCGCACGCGGGGCAGGCCCAGAGCCCCGGGCACGGCCGCCCATTGCGGGGCAGCGGCACAGACGGAATGTCCTGGGGCCCAAACCTCCTGCTCCTCACACACAGCTCCCATCGTCCTCCCCCTCCTCCTCTCCTGGCATGGCACAAATTCCAGCTCCGAGGAGGCTTCCCAAGAGAGGCCTCAGGCTCCTGTTTCAGCCTGAGTGTCCCTGCAGAGGAACAGGGCACCTTTCAGGCACTTCCACAAGCTCCAGGTTCTCATTTCCTGGGGATTCTGCCATGCAAATAGCCTTGCTAAAAAGGACAAAAGCAAAGGGAATGAATTGGGAATTATTAGGAAAAAATAACCTTTTTTACACACAAACTTCACCAAGTCATTCCCTGCATTTCTCCTTTTGACCTTCTTTCATTTACTGAGAGGTCCAGCTTATCATGATCTGGTGCTTATCATCCACTGATGGTGCTCTTGATTTCTACCAGTGCAAGAGATGTAGAATCATCTCAACTGAACACACAAACAAACTCCCTCTGTCAGCCCATTTTCATGTTCCAGATCACTTTCAAGATGTCCATGGCGCTATTGGAATGATGAGGTCTCCACTGCTGGCTGCAGGCTCTGGAGATTCTTTCTCCACATTCAACCAGGCTTGTATTCCCTAACAATTCCTGGCAGCTCATCATGTTTCCTTAGGGTAGAAGAGTAACAATGAAAACCTTACCAATGGCACAACTCCCCAGTCCACAAAGAAAAGCCAGAACAAGTTGTCAAGTTCTTCAAATATTTGTCCTGCTTTGCTGCAAGAGTTGTGCTGCACACACAGTGTGGAAAGCCAAGAGAAGCTGCAGCTGGGGGCACATCTTGTGACAGGAGCTGCATGTCGTTCTCCAGGACAGGTTTTGGAAAGAACAGACAGGACTGTGGAGAAGATTCTGGGAAAATTGAAACAGCTTTTTAAAGAAATTAAAATAAAACCAAAAGGAATGACCAGTATGTTTTTCTCAATTTTTCTCTATTTAGTTTTATGTTTCCCTTTTCCATCGTGCACTGTTTCTCCATCCCATTCATTCCAAATGGATCTCACCTCTAAGATCTGAGACTTGACAAGTTTTAGACACTGTAAAATACCATGAGCTACACCCAGTTTGCCTTCCCCTGTTCTTCTTGGAAAGCAATGCTGGAGACACAAGCGCAGTGCTTGGGTCAGGTACAAATTCTGCATTCAGGGAATGTGCTCAGACAGTGTTTGATGCTCAGCAGGGACAAGCCACAGCAGCAGCCAAGGGCATTGCTGTGCCCCTGTGCAGGAATCAAGACTCTGGCTCTTGGCTCAACACGGCAAAGTTCCCGTGTTTGGCCAGGCTCAGGGGATGCCCGGGGAGCGCGGGGCTCGGGGCGGGGCCGAGCGGGCAACGGACAAACGGCCCCGGGGACAAACGGCCCCGGTGCTTCAGTTGCAGCGGCAGCAGCAGCAGCGGCAGCAGCAGCAGCACAAAGAGAAAGCAGCGAAAGAAACGACTTTATCTCTCCTCTGTATCTTCTCCTCTCCCCATCCCTCTGTTCCACCCTCTCTCCCTCGGTCCCTCACCCACTCCCGATCTCCCTTTCTCTGTGTCCCCCTCCTCTCCCAGTTTCCCTCTCCCCTTGCCCGCCCGGGACATGCCCCCAGCCCGCCCCTGGCCCCGGCCCCGGCCGCGGCGCCGGCGCCGGCCCCGGGCGTCCCGCCTCTCTCTCGCCTTAGCCCGGCTCCGGCCGAGCTGGCGCTGGCGCTTCTGGGCGGGCCTCAGTGCCTGGGGCTGGGGCGGTATCACCGCCCTTTGGCTCCGCCTGCTCCGAGCCCTGCCCCGGCCCTGGCCCCGGCCCTTGCCCCGGCTCCTCCCGGGGCCCGCGGAGAACACAGGCGGTGCAGCCGTTGCCGCCGCCTCCGCTGCGGCTTCCCCGGCCCGAGCTCCGCCGCTCGGCAGCGCGGCCGCTGGCCCCGAGCCGCCGCTGTCGCGTTGCAAGGAGCAGACGCCTGCGGATGCTCGGCCCGGGGAGGTCGGGGAGCGCTCGGGGGCCGTTCCTGGCCCCTGGCCGAGCTCTGACCGCCGCGTCTCTTCCCCAGGGAAGGCGCAGGAGGCCCTGCAGCAGCGCTACAGGATCGGCTCGCTGCTGGGGCGCGGCGGATTCGGCAGGGTTTTCTCGGCCACTCGGCTCTCGGATGGCGCCCCGGTGAGCAGAGGGGCCAGCGGCGGGCGGAGGAGGAGGAGGGGGCGGAGAAGGCGAAGGGGGCGGAGGAGTAGGATGGGGCTGGACACGGTAGGCGGCGAGCTGAATCCACTGCTCCCTTTGGCTTGCAGGTGGCCATCAAAAAGGTGCCACGGAACCGCATCCGGGACTGGGGCGAGCTGGTGAGTGAGCGGGGCCAGCGGCAGAAGCCGGGGCGTGCCGGGCGGGGATGAGCCGGGGTCCGGCAGGGTGGGAGTCGCCGGGAGCCCTGCGGGGAGAGCGGGCGTGGGGCCATCGGGGCGTGCAGAGCATCCCGGGCTGGCTGAGGGCTCCCCGAGCCCTGGCACGTTCTCAGCCCCACTGACGGCACCGTGCTCCTCCTGCAGCCCGACGGCACCAGCGCACCATTGGAGATAGTGCTGCTGGACAAGGTGTCCACAGGCTTCTCCGGTGTGGTGCAAATGCTGGAATGGTTTGAGCTCCCCAAGCACATCGTAATGGTGCTGGAGCGCCCAGAGCGGTGTGAGGACCTGCAGCGTTTCATTCGGGCACGGATATTCCTGTCCGAGGAAGAGGCGCGGGAGCTTTTCCGGCAGGTGCTGGAGGCCGTGCGGCACTGCACCAGCTGCGGGGTCCTTCACAGAGACATCAAACCGGAGAACATCCTGGTTGATCTGGACACCGGCGAGGCAAAATTGATTGACTTTGGCTGTGGCACCTACCTGCAGGACACAGCCTACACACAATTTGCAGGTGAGCCCACCCAGGGGTAGGCTCCCAGTCCTGGCATCTCCTGGCCCAACATCTCATGGCCCACCCAGGGTGTGGCAGCAGGGATTCTCCCAGGACTGGGGCTGGGGCTGGGGCAGCCAGCCTGACAAAATCCCCTGTGGGTGGGGGTAGCAGAGAGGGGGAGCCAGGACCTGTGCACCAGCTGGTTTGGTGTGCAGGTGAGAATGGGCTTGGCCTGCTGTTCTTCCCTGCTTTGCCTAGGTTCATAATATTTTTTGGGCAATGCCAGCAGGGAGGATGTGGGTATGGTTTTTCCCCAGCACTGTGAGTGGGTTTTTCCTTTGTGTGTCATGGTCAGGCCTTGCCAGGGTTTCTGTTGCCGTCTTCCAGCACCAGTGCCTTCTTTTCAAACCCTGGGTTTGTACACAAGTCCCAGGTGCTGGCGAGAGGGCAGCAGGTCACCCCGTGTGCCACTGGGGTAGCCCCACATGCCCAGGGATGCTGGGGTCAGGCTCTGGGAGCAGCAGCATCCCCCTGATGAGCTCCATCCATATTCCATAGGAACACGATCATACAGACGCCCGGAATGGACCAACTCCGGATGGTACCATGGCGAGGCAGCAACCGTCTGGACCCTGGGCATCCTGCTGCATGAGATGGTCTGCGGGAAGCACCCTTTCAGGAGGGGCTGGAACATCAGCTGGGGCCATCTCCTGCTGCCACAACAGCTCTCCCAAGGTGGATCCTCATCTCTGGGCACGGGGGGAACACCAGTGTTGGGAGACAGCAGCGGGCTCGTGAGCATCCCGCTCTGGCAGCTGCTGAGGAGGTGGCACATGTCCTGCTCTCCTGCTCTCCTCCAAAACAAAGAATTGATGGGAAAGTTTAGGCCCAGCTCTGGGCACATCCAGCATGGCCTGGGCAGGGGTATAGTGGGGCAAAGCAGACAGGAGCCTTCTCCAACTGACCAGTGGTTTGTGGTTTCTCTCCCCAGATTGCCAAGATCTGATCAGGCGGTGTTTATCCCTGCACTACTTGGACAGGCCCTCATTAGAAGACCTGTTCTGTGATCCCTGGATGCAGGATATTCATCAGCCGTAGAAGAAGGGAGAGAGCCACAGGCACAGTGATGCAGGGACCTGGTAAGTTACAGCTCCACACATACCCTGGCAATCAGAAGCAAAGAAACCCAGACTTCTTTGTCCTGCCAGTGTCACTGCACAGGGCTCATCGAGTGGGAACACGCAGCCCTTGTGCTGGAGCTGAGCTGCTCTGCCCAGCACTGGTGGCCGCCATCTGAGCTGGTTTTGCTTGTCCTGGTTCAGTGACAGCCGGGCCCTGGGCAGAACCCTGACAGCCTGGTGTCACCCCAGGGAAGAAGGAGCCCCTGGAGAAGCTGCACCAGGTGGGGCTGCTGCTGCTGCTGGGGACATGGAGGACAACAGCAAGGATGACAACCACTTCCTCCACCTGGCCAGCGGCAGCTGGCGATGATGGACTTTGATTCTGGCACCTTCTTCAAAGCCAGGCTCCACAGAGAATTTTCAGGTAAGTCCAGACCCAGGGGATGCTCCCAGATTTGTGCATTGGCCGGGAACCAAAGGTTTCCCCTTTGCTGGGGTGGATGCAACTGATTCTTCAGTGGCTGCCCAGCTGGTTTTTGGCAGGGCTGGGGGTGTGGGCTGGGGTGGTTACGAAATGGGAGTGGGCTCCTGGTCCTGCCAACAGCCCCCACCACCCACCGTGCCCCAGGCTGGGGCTGGGGCAGCCAGCCCAACACAAACAAACCCCATGGCAGGAGCACAGGTGGGACTCCAGAACCTGAGCACGGCTGCTTTGCTGTGCAGGCAGGGAAGGGCTTGGGCTGCTTCACTCCCCTGCTTTGCATTGGGATCACCGTGATTTTGGGAGACAGGTTAGGGGGGAAGGGAGAAAGCATGGGCTTGCCTCACCCGTGGGTGGGTTTTTCCCTAGAATGTAGGGGTGGGGCCTTCCTCAAACTCCTGACAGACATAAGATTTCTTACCATTTTCTTCTTTCCCCTTTTGTCTGTAACCTATTTTCATTAATTTGTTGTTTGTTTTTCTAAAGGAAGCGTTCTTGGTGGGGTCCAGTCTGGATCAGGAAGTGCTTGGGACCAGCTGTGGTGTGGATGAACCGTGCCCTTGGAGAAGGCTGAGGACATCGTTTGGGACCAGCTTTTCTTCTGGCAGCAGATGGTGTGAGGTGGGTCCTCATCTCCTTGGCATGGGTGGGACAAGAGCTTTTGGGAGATGGCAGCGGGCACAGGAGCATCCCGCTCTGGGCAGCTGCTGAGGGAATGGATCTGCCGTGGCTGGCTGCAGGCTGGGCACATGTCCTGCCCTCCTGCTCTGCTCCCAAAGGCAGCAGTGATGGGCAGCTTTGGGCCCAGCTCTGAGCACGGCCAGCATGGCCTGGGCACCGTGGGTGGCTGGGACAAGGGGACAGGAGCCTTGAGCTGACGGGTGGTTTCTGGTTTCTCTCCTTGCAGCCGGGCTCTGCGGATGCTGAGGCTGCTCTGGGCTCTGCCAGGGCTCTGCTGGGCTCAGCACCGGGCCGGGATCAGCCAAAGAAGAAATGGTGTGACCTGCAGCAGTGACTTGAGCATTTTGGCAATGCAGCTCAAGTCTGCAGAGTGTCCACCTCCAAAGGAAAACATGACACCCCCCAAAATTAAACTTGTTCCATAACTTCTGAAATGAAATCGATCTGGGATGACCCCAAATGTCATTTTTCAGCTTTCTCAATCTGTAGCTCTGCCTTTCTCTGAACAGTTCTTTCCCCCATTTGCCTTTTACTTCACAACTGTTCCCTCCTTTCCCCTAGTGAGTTCCCAGCCCATCACAGTCTCCATCACACTGCAGCCTTCCTTGATGCCCCTCTCCACGAGGAAGGCCAAGCCCCAGGCTCAGGGACTCATCCTGTCACTGGCTGAAGAGCAGCAATGTCTGTCTGTGCCAGGGGCTCTTGGATGTCTCTGTATCCATGGACAGAAGGGTCTTTCTGTACCAGGGGCTTTTGGATGTCTTTGTATCCATGGACAGAAGGTCTGTCCTTGCAAAGGTTTCCATAATATCTTTGTTCCCATGAGTATGGAATGAACACAGAGGGTGAAAGTGTCAGTCACGTTGTTTGCACACTCTTTCCTTTCCATACAAGACACATCCATGCACACCCCCACGTATAGATATATTAAAAGGATGGGGATGGATAGAGATTTCCCACAGAGCTCTAAATTTGGCATGACTCACCTTGTAAGCCATGGGCAGGGGATTTTATCCCAGCTCTGTGTGAGTAGGTGTCCATGAACTGAAGGGAACAGCATTTAGAAGCAGTTTCAGGATTTCTAGGCAGGAAAGGGAGCTGACAACCATCCACATAACTCATCATATTCGTTGGGATGGGCTGCTAGTTCTTTAGGAATATGGCACAATGGAGACACGAGACTTGGGATAATCCCAGCTCTCTGTGGATCTGTGCAAAGGGTGGAGCAGCAGAAACACCTTGTGTCTTCTTTGGGGACACAAGGTCCAAGGAGCTGGGGTGGTGGCAGGGCGTGACCTGGGCTGGTGGCAGGTGAAGTCCCATTTCATGGCATCCCGGAGTGGCACAGGACAAAGCTCCAAGCACCCACAGCCCCACTGAGGGTGTCCTTGGAGTGCTGCACATCCCATAAAAAAAGCTGCATTCACTCAGTCCATTGGGATTTATCACTTCCATTTGCAACGCTTTAGGTCCAAGTTTCAAACTGCAAAATTTCTACACTCAAGATACAGTCATGAAGAACATGTATTTCAATTTCCTATTCCTTTAACTGCATTCTAAAATATCTTAATATTGGAAAACATCCATAAAATCTGTAAAGGAAGGCAGCTAATGGATCCTTTCCACTAGCACGTGTACAAACTAAGTAACTAAAATCAAAGCTGAGTTCTCTTTTTCAAAGGATCAGTTACCTCTTTCTTACTCCAGAGTTATAGAAGATTTTTCACTACAAATTTGGGGGTAATTTTTATCTTTCATATTTTTTTTGTGTTTGTTTGTTTATTTGTTTGTTTTTCTACAGAAAACATGTCCTGGAAAAGGCATGTCCTTTGCTCCGGGTTCCCGTGTGGAGCAGCTCCCTTCCCGCTGGCTGAGCTGCTCAGGCAGAGCCCGGCAGCTCCCCGCCCTGCAGGGCTGAGGCTTTTCCCCGTTGCTGGGCACAGACTGATGGAGCAGCAGTGCTGAACACGGGCACACACAGAGGGACCAGAGCAGCTGCCTTTGTCCACCTGAAGCTCCAAGGCCAAAGTCTGAGCAGGCAGGGCTGGAAGAGACTCGCAGGCTCCCTGTTGGCTCTGCTGCCCCACTTGTGCCCGGCCCAGCTCTGTGTGAGGCAGAGGGAGAACAAGGGGCAGCTCCCTCCCAGCCCCAGCCCAGGTGTTAGCATTCAGGAACACACATAACCACGAATGGTTATATGAAGGTGCTTTATTTAAAGAGCTCTGGGTGTCAGGGGTACACATACCCAAATCTGACCCCATTTGAGTTTTTGAGTTGAACATATTTTATATTCTATCGTTATGCAACTTGCATATTAATTATTAAACTAACATTGTTCTATTGTATGCATTGTTTTTATCCAAGCATGACTTTCTTGTGATCCCCCCTTAGCCCCCCAACATGGTTCCCCGTGTTCTCTAAACAATAATTATATCTAATCACATCTAACAATTGTATCATTTATCATATACTGACTACACAGGTGCAGCTTGACCTGGTCTTTAGCAAGCACAAGGCCTAACGTTTCCCAGGGCCTGCTTTTCCCAGGGCTTTCCAAACCTAAGTCCCCGAATTGTCTAAGATTTTAGAACCTTTTACTATCATTCCCCCGTTTGAAAGCATTTTCACTTCACTATAAGTGCAAATGTTTTCACTCAATACAGTCCTTTGTTTCTAAGTTGATACTTGGTATTCTTCGAATCCTTGATTGATGTAAATGCTGTCCTGGATGTTGTCAGGAACTGGAGAACCAGAAGATGGTGGGTGTGGATCTCGCGTCAGTGCCTTTATTATTTTCTGGTTCCAGGATGTTTTCTTCTGTATTTCTCCTTTTAAAATGCTGTAAACTAACCAAATTGCTAAGAATACAATTAGTAAGATTATCACACTCTCTATGACAGATTTAATCCATATACTCACATTCCACCCTAACCCTTTGAAGATTTTGCCTAACCAATTTATAGTCAAATCCTTTTGCTCTTCCTGTGCTCCATGCTCTATTTGTTGCAACTAATTGATGTCATATTCTACATCTGCATTCACATTTTGGATGTGGATGCAGCAATGATCAATCCGTCCCCTTTAAAAAAAACAAACCATTAAGAGAACCAATGTATCTAACACCCTTTGCTTTCTCTGATTTTTTCCTTCTGGGATTTTTACAGGTCCATAATTTCAGTTTTCACAAGTAACAACATTGGTAATTCATAACCAACAATTAGTTTTCTTTTGTGTATCATTTGTAAGCAGGCAGCTTTCTGAATATTTTTCAGTAGTTGGTTGGGGGTACAAACTATAGCAATAAAGTCCCCCCTTTCCAAGGGGTTAAGCCCCTCTGCCCAATAAGCTGCGTGCTGAGTTAGGGACCATGGGTTATGTATGTCTCTTGTTGTTAAAAATACTTCATGTCCCCAGTACCCACTGGATTCCCATTCTCCCAATCGAATTGGATCACGTCCAGTGAGAGACACTCGGAATACGTATTCTGTCTCTGACTCGTGAGGGAGACGCCCGTACTCCTTTTTTTCTTTTTTCTTTTTTTTTTTTTTCTTCTATTTTTCCTCTTTTTCTTTTTTTTCTTTTTTTTCCTTTTTCTTTTTTTAGTGGTTATGTGCGGATCAAGATCTTTATCATTAATATAGTTATATTCTGTTTTAATTAAATGTTTCAAACTAGGACAGCAGTGTTCCCCACAATTTTATCCAAGTTAGCTCTTTTTGAGGGTAAATTTGATTAATGAGAGGGGTTTCCCTCTCTTGTTTCTTTTAGCAAGTCAGCATTTTTTGAATTTTATTATGGAGGGCTGCTCGCAACAGATTGATCTTACTTCTTTCTTCATCCAATTGTTTTTGCAAAATTTTAACTAGGTTTTGGAGGGAGTCTATTGTAGTTTTTCCTCACTTCTTTACTTACAGCGAGTTTCTACAGCTGCTGTAAGACAAGCTCCCAAAACTGAGCAGAGTATACTTTTATTTTTGCCCAGTTTAAATTTTGTTTCATGTTGTAAAGAACATACTCCATCAATCACATTTTCCAAATTAAACCAATTATTGAGCACCAACTTTTCCCTCCTGCAGAAGGTTTGGCATTGTGTTTTGCTAACAGAGCATAACATGCATAAAATGCAGCTTTAACTTCTGCACTGCCGTTTTCAGTCATTTTTACAAAGGAAAAACCACTACAGGAAGGTATAAACTTAAATTATACACAAACACACACACACAACTTTTTGCTTCCCTGTATGGGTAAAAAGACCAAATCTGCTTGGGAGGCACCCTTTCAGTTTAAAATTCTGATTATCTCTTCGCTACACCAAGCACTCAAAATTCATACACACAACAACAAAAAAAACCAGTCCCGCCCTTTTGCACTAAGAGATCTTTTGTGAAATTCTGCAGACAGAGCCCTCAAGTGAGTGTGGGGTGCTTTTCACCTCGGCGTGTGCAGTTTGTGGGAAATTCGAGTCGCCCCCCTTGCTTTCTAGACACCGCTCACTCTTTTGGGAGTGTTGGGCTGGGTGCGGCTGGAGCAAAACGTCTTTCCCCTAATACAGACTGCACAACAAACCTGCAGCCCCTTCTGTCTGTCACAAATCCTGTCTGTGATTCCAATTTAGATGTCATGACTCACTAACGCGAGTGGGACTCGTGAGAGGTTCGTTTGATCTCAGAGTGCAAAAAGGACACAAAGGGATTTCAGTTTAAATCATAACAACAATAATATACCTTTATTTTAGTGCCAACAACAAGGGTTATGTGATAGAGGAGAGAGAGAGAGAGAGATAAGGAAAACAAAGTAAAGAAAGACAAAAGAGGTTATAGCTACCAACAGATGAGACGGGGTCGCTGGGGTCTTTTTCTGTGGGAGATCTCACCGAAATTAACTTAACCTTATGTAATTCTTTCCCAAAGTTACCTTGTTTCCAATGTGCTAATAAGCACCCCAAAGGAGAAGTACCCGGTATGGGAGCACTGCTGCCCAAAATCCCTTTAAGCTTCTCCATATTATAACTATAACTATAATATACCACAAATGCCGAACCTGCGACGCTTTTGCAGTCGTCTTACGGACGGCGCCTAGGCTTTACCAAGAGGAATTCCTTTAGCCCAACCACGCGCAGCTTTCGCCGCGTCTAACTGGCAGGCACCAAAACCAAATTAAAGCACCTTACCTTTTCTCCCGGGGACGTTGTGAGCAGCGGAGACGGTCGCGGCTGATGGGCTCCCCAAGAATCCCTCGGTGCCGGCTGGAGCGTGATCGGGTCGCGAGTTCGCTCAGCAGCACTCACAAGGTCCCATCTGGGTCACCAAAATGTCATCGTTCAGGAACACAAATAACCACGAATGATTATATGAAGGTGCTTTATTCAAAGAGATCTGGGTGTCAGGGGTACACATACCCAAATCTGACCCCATTTGAGTTTTTGAGTTGGACATATTTTATACTCTATCGTTATGCAACTTGCATATTAATTATTAAACTAACATTGTTCTATTGTATGCATTGTTTTGATCCAAGCATGACTTTCTCGTGATCCCCCCTTAGCCGCCCAACATGGTTCCCCATGTTCTCTAAACAATAATTATATCTAATCACATCTAACAATTGTATCATTTATCATATACTGACTACACAGGTGCAGCTTGACCTGGTCTTTAGCAAGCACAAGGCCTAACGTTTCCCAGGGCCTGCTTTTCCCAGGGCTTTCCAAACCTAAGTCCCCGAATTTTCCAAGATTTTAGAACCTTTTACTATCACTTATACCTCAAAAATTTAACAAAGGAATAAAACTTAACATCATTTAACTTAACATATAACTTAAAATAAACTTACAGGCCTGACTTAGTTAGATATTTAAGGTATTTAAACATCTTAGACAGCATCATTTCTCCCAGATTTGCTGTGGCATATGCACATGAAAAAGCACACAGACATAAGGAGCCAGTGCAAGGTACTTGTAAAAAATTCCTCTCCAAGCTACTGAAATACTCCCTTCAGATGCCTTGGCATCTTCTCACCGAGCAAAGGCTGAGGTCTCCAGGAGTGGGGGCATCAGCAGCCAAGGAGCCATTGTCCTTCAGGGATCCCCTGGGTGCAGCAAACAGGAGAGTTCCCGGCTGGCACAGGCCCCACTCACAGGGACTTTGCTGCTCGTAGCTCCTGTGGCCCAGCACAGCTCCAAGGGGCTCCTTTGGCACCTTTGTTTAGTGGGCCCCAAGGGATGGCCTTTAGTCACAACAAGGTTTCATCCTGGCCCTACTTTGGGTGGGCAGCTTTCTGCCAAAGAGTGAAAACAAGGATTTGGTCCAATTAAGGGAAGAAAAATAGTTTCCAAGGCTGTTCATAAAGAAACCAGGAGGTGTGACACAGCAGCATTGCCTAGAAGCACAATGTTTCTGATAAGCTCAAGAGGAGCTCGGCCCAGGTGAAGTTCATCAAGGCAGAGGTCTAATGAGTATTTCTCAGATCATGGTGTAGCATGGAAAAGGCAGGGGGAAAATCCACCACCACAGGGAATCCCTGGGGATTTACCTGGTCCTGCCTGGGAAACTCCCCAGGAGTGCATGGGACTCCCCTGGATCTCCCTGGGACTCTTCCCATGATCCCCAGTTAGAGTGTACACACACTCCTTGTCTTCCATTTCCAGTGTCCGCTTTCCCAGTGTCTCCCACACTGCTATTCCCCATCCCTGATGTCTCTTATTCCCAGTGTTCTCCACTCCCAGAGCTCCCCATTCCTGGTGGACCCTGTTACCAATGTTCCTCATTCCTGGTGGACCCTGTTACCAATGTTCCTCATTCCTGGTGTCCCCCTGCTTGTGATGCTCCTTCATTCCCAGTGTCCCCCACTCCTGCCACTCCCAACCAAGATCCTGTGGAATTCCTGGCAGTGGGTCTTCTCTCCAAGATCTCCTCATCTGCAGGGCTATGAGCTCAAACTTTGTTCTCTGTGTCCTCAGGAGCTTTCACTCCAGCAGCCCCTGGGTATGGCATCACACTGGGGCCACCTCAGGGACACTCCTCATAGTCTTGGTCATGGTGGCCTCTAGGTCTTGATCACCTCATGGTCATGGTCATCTCAAGGTCATGTGTTGGTCTCATGGTCCTGGTCCTGTCATGGTCATAGTCAGGGTCATCTCATGACCATGGTTGTCTCATGGTCAGGATCATGTCATGGTTGTGCTTATCTCATGGTCACAGTCATCTCAAGGTCTCGTGTCAGTCAGCTGATTGACACCTCTGTTGATTTCCACTGCTGAGGCACCCCACGGCTGGTCCCAGATGCAGATGAAGCAGATCCCAAGGGTTGGTGCCATATTTCCAGCAGATGAACGTTGGCTGGAGTTGGTCTGCCAGGATCTCAACATGGTGTTGTGATCTCATTATTAAAATTTTTAGAGAATGCCTCTCCCTGAATTCAGGTCCAAACAAGACCATATGCCAAAGTCAGTAGTATGGATTTTATTTAACAGTAAATGAGAGAGATAAAGGAAGAGAAAGAAATAGAAAAAGAGGTGGGTGGAGAGACAGAGTGACAGAAAAAATATCACCACTCCATGGATCTGAACAGCATCCTGTTGGGCCTGTTACAAATGAGAGGAGAGAGCTTAGACAAGTCTCTGCCTTTGCCCAGGCTTCTGGCAGTAGGCAGCAGCTTTATTGAGGCAGCCAGCATTCCAAAACCACTCTTGCTCTCAAGTTCTTAATAATGACCTATCAAGCTATTACAATTTGAGTTATTTATCGAGTAGACACAAGGGAAGAAATAGACATGAGACTTTGACAGGCTTACTTACTACACAGGATAAACTAAAGAAACTCTATTAGTAGGTTCATAAGACATTGCATGATAATAGAAGTACCTATGTTACAGCTAGCAAAGAAATAGTATAGATTAGGAGCCAGTGTTACTTATCAACAAATGATAGTGGGGTGCAGAGGTCTCCTTCTTCTCAATCCTCAGTCAGAAAGTAAAACTCAGTATCGAGGAGAACTCTCCCCGCACTCAGAGAGTGTATAAGAGATTTCTGATTTTATGAAAATTGCAGTGCTCTTGTGCAAGGCCTTAAAAAATATTCTCTGAGCGCTGCTTTCCTGGGGTGGGGGGTTTGACAGCTGAGCCATTTTGTGTAACAGAGGATGGTGTTCACTGCCTCTGGCCAGAGGTTACATCACAGCCCCAAAATTCCCCACCTCCCCCTTGGCTGGGGGAAGTGTGTGCAAGCCTGGCCTCAGTAGATGAGCCTGAGGCCATGGCCACCCCCTCCCCAAACTTAACCAAAGCTGATTTTCATGAAAGCTGCTGGGTTTGGCTCTCTGGGGGATATTTTCTTCTCCCTCAGCCTTGTTTACTTCTCTAGACCTGAGAAAATTGACCAGCGTCACCTTTATCTATCTCAGGTTCCCTTAGATGGCTTAACTCACAGTCCAAAGTTTCCCTCAGGAGGCATCCTCAGGGAGGGGTGGGCTTCAGTGGTCGCAGCTTCTTTATAAAAAATTGCCATAAAGGGCAAAACTTCCTCACAACGATGTTTAAGCCGTTAACCATAACATTTCACTCTCTGACACACCAACACTGTGGAGTTATCTCTAGCCCTGTCCCTGATCCCAACAAGACAGGTGGGAACAGGTTGCCTGGAGAGGTTGTGGCTGCCCCATCCTTGGAGTGGCTCCGGGCCAGGTGGGACGGAGTTTGGAACAATCCCGGGCCGTGCCTGCACTTGGCCACTGCTGCAGTCGCCACGGTTCGGACAGCGCGGGAGAGCCCGGCCTGGGCGGCCCCCGCCTCCCCCCTGCCCACGTTCCCCTCCCGGGAGCACCAGGGGCGAGGGGGGACGTAGGTGGGATCCAGGTGGGATCCAGGTGGGGAGCGCTGGGATCTGGGGGTCTGCCTGGCAACTACTGACTCAGAGGCAGAACGCGCCCTGATTGGCTGATGGCTGTCGGGGGGCGCCGTAGCCGCGGGTCCGGGGCGTCCTGGGTGGGATCGTGGAGTGATGGGTCTGGGGGCACGGGTGGTGGGCGTACTCAGACCCATCAAGACTCAGATAACAGAAAGATTTCGACTGCCTCCACAGCCCTCTCAGGATCATCCCCAAGCGCCCTCAAAGCCTCCCAGTCACTCCGTTCCCCCCCACCCGTGTCACCAGGGCTGCAGAGGAACGGATGACACAGATTTGGGGGTGTCAGGACCCCTACAAACTACTTTAATGCTACTCCAAAGCCCCCCCCCAAAGCCCTGGGAGCCAAATCCCCGGGCTGGACATGTGTGGGAGGTTCAGGGGGCACTGGCAGGGTGAAGTGGGGGGCCACCAGGCCATATCGGGATTGGGGATGGGGGGCCTCTGGTCTGGGCCAGAGCCGAGAGGGGCTGAGGTTGCAGCAGGAGCACAGGAGCCCTGTGGGGAGAGAAAAGGGGGTGACACTGGGATGCAGGGCACCCATCCCTGGGGAGGGGGCACATCCAACAGGGTCGTGGCCCCTCTGGCAGCAGCGGGGGGACCCCAACCTGCTCAGGGCAGGGGTGATGGCCACAGCCATTACCTGCAGCCTAGTATCCAGAGTTTCTGATTGAAGCGTTCCTTAATGAAGTATGAGGTGAATTGAACATGTCTTTGGTTAAATTCGAACCCCAAAAGCTCCCTGTTTGGGTAGAATCCTACCACCGTAAGCTGTTCTCAAAGACTCTGCACGGATGTGAACAGAGCTGACCTCTCACAGACAGCTGCACCAGCTCAAGGCCCCTGAGCCCAGCCTTGGGCTCAGCTCCAAGCCCAGCTCTGCCTCCTGAGATGGCACTCCCATTGCAGGATGCTACTGAACAATGTTGTGGCTGTTCCTTATCACCAAGGGGATCTTTGCTCCCTTACAGTCCTTCAGCCTGATAGGAAAGATGGGTGCGTTTATAAATGGGTGAGGGGCTTTAGGAGGAGTGGGTGTTAATGTCTTCAAAATGTGTCTTAATGTCTCTACAAACATCAAGCTGCACAAGTTTGTTAAAGACCCCAAACAGTTTGACCCAGACAGTTTGAACTCCTGAACTTTAGGGTAATAGACAAAGTCCATTGCAGAAGGGACAGCCTGAACTTCCAGACATTGGGGGACAATGGTGACACCTGTTCAAGGGGGAATATGTGGGAGGCAGTTTAGGAAAGCTGTACCTTCCTGGTACCTCAGCTGATGGAGAAAGGAAGAGGGCAACATGCAATCGGGAGTTCAGGATTAAAAGAGGCTGTATCCTCCAAAACCTCAAGAGAGACCCCACAGGTGTCTCTTTTGCCCCAGTGGACTCTTTTCTCTTATCTCTAAAACTATCTACCTGGTGAGTTTTTTTCTTCTTTTTCTTTTGTCTATTCAGCATTAAGCAACTAGTTAACTATATACTTGTTGGGAAGGTAGAATTAGAAAGAAATTATAAATATGACTCTTTAGCCAGAGAGGCTAAGGAAGAAATACAAATGAAAGCACGATTTGAATAATTCAAAAAAAACGGCCTGGCAAACCAGAACACATTCTATCCCCCAATAAAACTAAGCTGGGACCCCTCTCCCCAGCCTTATAAGGAAAGGTCTGAAGGACCCTGAGATAACTAAAAATATGCAAAAGCAGCGATTTCTATAGGTCGCACAAAAATGTCACTGTATATTAGTATACTTACGAAGATTGGTTAGTAAAGGAATAGAATATTCAAAGGTATAGGGTATATAAGTAATTGTAAAGAAGAGCTCGGCCTCTTTTTTTTCCCGGCTCTCTCACTTCTGTTCTGTTACTCTCTTTCTTAGCAATCTTAAGTCTTGAACTCATGTATTCATATTTTACCCCCCTTTGTATTGTTCTCGCCGAACAATATTTTGTATTTTGTACTGTTCTCTCTCTCCCCCATGCCCTGAAATAAAC